>NW_025350872.1:0-6713 GCF_016433145.1 Gracilinanus agilis
AGAAATTCTCTTTCTAGAAATATTAAATCCCAGACCAGCCTAGCTTGGGAGATTGGAATCAAAGTTCATTTGTGTAAGCCTTCACAGAATCTTCAAACAATGACTGATTTGGGGGAAGGTGAGTGTTGAAGGAACAAGATGTGTCACTCAAATATTTCTGTTTTGGCATGAGCAAAGGGATAATCCAACCACTTTTCACCACTAAAGTTCTTACCTAAATTTATAACATAAGCTTGGCCCCACACAACCCTGGTTTAAGACTAACAAAAAAATGACCTACACCTATGCTTTTTAAACATCCCAAAGACCAAGGAAAAACCACAAGACACCAACCTCAACTTTCAGAACAACTATCCCTTTTTCCATGTGTTTGTTTATAGGGCACAGCACTGAAGAATAACTCAGACCCTGAAAACCAGGTTTCCTAGGCTGGCTCAGTCTGTGATTAACTATGCATTGATCACCCACCCTTGAGACCAGACCTGCACCTGTATCAGCATTATGACTTTATGGCGGCGGCATGTTGGAAAGAAGAGAGTTGAGTGTTTTATTGCTCCCAAAAAAGTGTTATTTGTCATTGAATATGAATCAATGACCTCATTGTCATGTGGATGATTTTGTTTTTTTAAGTAACATTAGGTAACCTCTCCAAGCATTTCCTTTGTGGCCTCAATCTTTACCTTCTCTAAAAGGCATGCAGAAACCTTCCATGGAGAAATAAGGCTAATAGACTGGGAGAAATGGCTTTTCATTTTAATATTCACAAGAATAATTTTTAAATGGTTTTGCAGCTCAGCTCATATGTGTGTATATATATATATATGTGTGTGTGTGTGTGTGTGTGCATGTAACATGTAGATATGTACATCTATATTAGAGAGGGAGGGAGCGATATATAGTGTGTATATATAATATGTATAGTTGGAATGTATTTTATCGTCTGTCAGTTTTGCCCTATGATATGTCCTCTTAAATTGGATCTGTAAGCCCTTCATAAAGTTTAATAAATCTTCAGCATTTCACCCTAAGGAAATTATATTAAAAACCTTCAAATGTGAAGTTGGGCCTGCAGACACACAGCGCTGGGAATTATATCACCATAATCAGCTTGTAATGAAAGCCTCTGTCGCTGTTCTTTCCCAATCATAATCTGCCTGTCTTTATGAAAAAAAAAAAAAGAAAGAAAAAGGAGGTTGGGGGTGGGGGTGGTTTGTCTGGGTTCATCTACAAGCTTTAATTGGAAGATGTCTTCATTTCATTCCGGCCTACTGGGATAATAACTCAGCCCCGTGTTTAAACACAGGCCCTTGCTGCTGATATTTTTTCATTTAGTAAAGCATGTCTCTTTAAATGATTTAGCAAATCATCATGAATGCCAAGGCTCTGTGATTGGCAGCTCATTGCTGGTGCACCATTTGCATGACATTTGTTCTTCGGCTAAGAAAGCTGCAGCAGGTAAACAAGCAGGCCCTGTACTGACTCCCTTTGAGTCCCTTCCTGTTTATTTTCTCATAATCAAATGACATTTATGGAGAGGCAAATGCAGCTGCACATATATGGGGGGGAAATGCAATCAGCCTAAACATGATGACTTCATTCAGGTGATATTTTGATTAGGGAAAGGACATTTTTATGACATGGGTTTTTTTTGCCGAGAAATCAGGCAAACTCCCTTTTGTGTAACTAACAATCTATATTTTTAATGTAAAGGCTGGATTCGAGTAATTGACCGTGGGGGAGTGTGTCATGAGGGTTTCATTAAAACATGGAGAAGCACCAAGAAGGAGATAGTAGAAGAATCTTCTTTGTCCCACTTGGAATTTTTATTAGGGGGGAGTTTGTCCTTTCCTGTGATTTCATCCCTGTAGGGAATTTCTGGTATGGGAACTCCTTCTACTGATCTGGCAATTCTATTGTAATTTATATAGTTCTAGAGATTTGGTGGGGGGATGCTCAGAGGTTAAGGGACTTGTCACACAGATAGGATGTGCCAGAGTTGGGTCTTCCCAGCTCCAAAATTGGCCCTCTGTCTTCTATTCCATGTTCTTTCTCCCTACTTGGACTGTCTGCTTTTTTCCCCCCTTTCCATCCCCAGCAAGGAGGAAAGAAAAAAGAAGGGAAGATGATAGAAAGTTATATTATTGCATCAATACAGCTTTTCCTAAAGGACATTTCAGAAAGAAGAAGGTTATTCTAAAAGTTAAACATTTTAAACTACTTTTCTGTATCATTGCTATCGAGGGACATGGATGATAACAAAATTAGAGTTTGGGTGGATTGTTTTTCCCTCCTTATAAAAATGAAACCTAGAACATTAATGCAGCATAGGGAGCATAGGGTGTGTGCAAAAAGAAACAACAACAAACCTTTCCATCGGTGCCTCAAGTGCAATCTTTCTGGCATTTGTAGTGGCTCCGTTTTCTCTTCCTTTTTATAAAGTTCTTTTTTCTTTTTTTCCTCCAGAGTTGGCAGGAAGAAACCAGTCTTAGAGGACAACTTAGGCTTTCAGAAATTTCCTTAGCTCATAAGAGAGTTGGTGGTTAAGGAGCATTTTCTGTGCTATGCATCCATATGATAATGAGGGCCTTTCACAATAAACTGCTGAATCCCGCACTCAAGAAAAGATCTGTGAGCCAGAGATTATCCAGGGATTTATGTGATAGCGCAATCACTCCAGGAAAACTGCCCATCACTTGCGGCCAGAAGAGGAGATAGGGACGAGTTCTGACCCCGAAGACTGAGTGCCAGGGTGGACTGGAAAGCCAGGACATTGAAGCTGGTTTTGAATATAACTTTCCATTTCTGTAATGTGATGTGATGTGTGCATGTGTGTGTGCACATGTATGTGTGTGTGATGTATGTGCTCCTTCCTTGAGTCAGACTTGGGCTCAATTTCACTCTGTTACCTACAAAAGTAAGGATGTGTGGTGGATAGAGTGCTGGACTTGGAAGATTAAAAGTCTAGGTTCAAATCTCATCTTTGACCATAAGTGATTCGCCACCTTGGCCAGTTTTTTCATCTGTAATGGATAATTACTATATTACTGAGAAACTGAGTGAAATTGTAGCCTCAGTTAGGAAGACCTGGGTTCAAGTTTCACCTCCCACCTCCTCAATCAAATACAAAGTCCTCCCTTTGGTGTCCAAAGCCTCTCATTCATGACCTAACCCTACCTCACTCCCTACCTTTCCAATCTTCTTTCATCTCATGGTCCTCCATGAATTCTTCAGTCTAGTGAATTTGTTATTCTTTGTTATTCCTTGCCCAAGAGACTCCATCTGTCCTCTTAGGGCACTTTCACTTTCTGGTTGTACCCCATATCCGAGATACTCTTAATTCTCATCTCTGCTGCTTGCTTTCCCTGGCCCCCTTCAAGTTCCATGTTAACATTCCAACATCTAAAAGAAGCCTTTCTCAATTCTTCTTGTTTACAGCCTTTTTTTCTGTGTTGATTATTTCCTAGTTATCTTATACATAGCTCCTTTGTACATTGGTGTTTCCTTGATGTCTTCCTCATTAGATTCTGAGCTCCTAAATGATGGGGACTGCTTTTTTTATGATAGGATAATGCCTGGCATATAGTAGGTGCTTAATCAATGTTTATTCACTGACTGAGTGATTCTATGATATGGACAAGCCATTTAACTTCTTGATCAACCAATCAATGAATGATTTACCCAGATGACACTGTAGGGCTATGACTTACAGAAAAGGCTCTATCCTACAATAGTACTTTGGAATTACAACACAGAGAGTTCCTTTTGCCAAGTGAATCAGAGGACCAGACCAAAACATAATTTTAAAAAAAAAACTGTGATGCTTATCTTATGCCTCACAGACTTGTGGGAATCAAATGAGGTCATGAAAGTACAGCTTTAAAAGTATGTGACAGCTATTATTTTTTAGTAAATAACAGAATGATTCACCCATGTAGACCCTAGGATGTTATCAGTTCACCATCATTGACATCAAAGCTTACCATCCAATGGATGGGACATAGGCATAGGATAAATGAGTGCAAGATATCAAAACAGCTGCTCTGCAAGGTATATAGCCCAAATGGGCAAAAAGAAATACTATAAAGAGATGCCAAAACACATCCAGAGGTTGACTTCATTTAGAGTTTTAGACAGATCCTGCTGGTGAACAGCAGTCCAACCTGGAAAGGCTTAGTTTGAGTAAAGAGTAAAGAAATGGTTCTAGGCACAAACCAAAGGATAGGCTTGGGTGCAATATCAAATAGCACTCTTCATTCCTAATAGGACAGATAGCAGCAGTAACCTCCAACAGAAAGGTTCAGAGACATATATTATGCCTAGCACAGTACTCTATCCATAGAGAACACCTAAGAGTTGACTAAATGAAGGAAAATGTAGCAGATAATAGAATCCTCAAGGAGAGAGAATTTTTACCATGGAAATACATAAAATTCTGCTCAAATTAGTCCTTACCTGTTGAATTAGATAATCTAAACTCAAAACCTTGATTTCTTGCTGCTATTTAATCCCTTCAGAATTAGGATGGCCCATTCCTTCAGTCATGAACCAAGTAATGATCACCAGAAACTGGAAATATTCTCCCTCTTTCTCAAGGTATTTTTAATTTCTCTGTGTATGCTATACTCCACAATTCCCAAAATAAACTTTCCAGGGTAGGGACTTCTGTTCAGGCTTTACAGCATATTTGCTTGGTACCATGACACTTCTAATATTATCACCAATTTTTCTGATAGTGGTTTGCGATTTCTAATGTATGGAGACTCCCTCTGTCAATACAGGTCAACAATTCTTCTATAACTCAGATTTAGACTTTCCTGGGTCACTGGGGAGTTAAGTGACTAACCTATGGATGATTCCATGGCATTAAGTATATGTAAAGGAGAAGACTTGAATTAAGTTTTCTTGACTCCAAAACCAGCCTTCTACATACTATGACTGGTGGCCTCTTACATATAGTAGGTCGTAATTTTAATTTTTAATTAGGTTCCTATTATTCAAAAGAAGAAATTGTGATTTTTGCCAGCGTTTTCACTCCAAAATCACCCCTCAAAAGAAACTATATATGTATGTGTGTATAAGTAATATATAATGTAAATATGTTGTTTCTCCCATTAGATTATAAGTTCCTTCAGGGCAGGGACTGTTTTGTTTTTGTTTTTGCATCCTCATCACCTAGAATAGTCTGAGATGTGGTAGGTGCTTATATGTCTGTTGATTGATTCCTATATGGCAAAAGAGTCATATAGGGTGATTGATTTTATGCTAAAATGGATTTTTGAGGCCATTTAGTCCAACTCATTTATTTTACAGAAGAGGAAACTAAGACCCAGGGAGAGTAAATGACTTTCCAAGATATACATAGCTGTCTGAAGCAGGATTTAAACCTGGGTCTTCCTGACTCTAAGACCAGGACTCTAGCCATTGCACCAATGGGGTCATACTCAGATGAAAAGGAGGGCCACAAAAACTATACATGAAGATCCTTGCTGGCTGCATATTGATTTAGTTTTAAATTTTAATATTATACATATTTTATTGTATTTTATTTAATATGTTACATATTTCCCAATTACACCTTAATCTATTTTGGTAACACTTAGAAGCG
Organism: Gracilinanus agilis; assembly: GCF_016433145.1. Classification (NCBI taxonomy): domain Eukaryota; kingdom Metazoa; phylum Chordata; class Mammalia; order Didelphimorphia; family Didelphidae; genus Gracilinanus; species Gracilinanus agilis. The sequence continues at coordinate 5,606 of NW_025350872.1, forward strand.
TTGTAAGCCACGTGCAGCCCTTTGCAGTGTATTTAACAGCTCTGTACTACCCTATATAGCCACCAGAGAAAAGATTCTTGACCTTTTCTCTCACAGATCCATTTGTCAAACTGTTGAATCCATTGGACTCCTTAGAATAATGTCTTTAAGAGCACAAATTAAATATATATATATAATTATTATTATAAAGGAAATCAGTTATATTGAAAATACCTATTAAAGTATTTTTAAAACAAGTTCATGGGACCAAGGGTAAAAAGCCCTGCTCTAACAAGGACACTTTATAAAGGAGAGAGTGCTCAATTTGGAATCAATAAGACTTGAGTTAGAGGTAGCATCTTACTTCTAACATTTATTAGCTGTATGTCTATAGGCAAATTACTGAACCTCTCTGAAATTAATTTTCTCTATTTGTAAAATGGAGGAATAATATTTATGGTACCAACCTAAAAGGTTTATTGTGAAGCTCAAGCAAAACAACGGGTATAAAGTACTTTGCAAATTTACAGAACTTTATGAAAGCCAGCTATTTTTTTAAAAAGAATAACTGTAAGGGTTGCAAAATATTTGAATATATTGAATGTGAGAAGTAAGATAACATCTTATAGGAATTTCTGGGCAATTTAGTGGGTAACAAAATCTTTCTGGGACAGTCATCTTTCAATTCTGCTCAGACCAAGGGGATGTACTTGATGACCCATCAAGGTCCTTAAGAGTCCTGTGATTCTAGGATTTTTGTTTTGGCAGTAATGTTAGAGGGTTGCGGTAAGTGGGGAAATAGGGGATTCTTACCATTTAAAATTCTAGGTCAGCTGAATAGATTCCTGTGGCTCTTCATATAATTAGTATTTCTACACCCCACCGCCTGCCCCCCTCATTTCATCAGGGAATCACCTAATCAGCAGGAGTTAGGTGACCACAATTTTTTCTAAGGCCCAGCCAAATCCAGCTTACCACCAAGTCTCCAGAGAGCAAAACCAGCTTCATCACTCTAACACTGCCAAACCCTCAGCAGGAGCATAGAACAATGAGAGACAGAGACAGGGTGAGAGATAAAGCATGAGAGCAGAAGAATCAAAAAGACAGAGAGGGATGGAGAGGTAAGTAG
>NW_025350873.1:0-5505 GCF_016433145.1 Gracilinanus agilis
GGAAGGAAGGAAGGAAGGAAGGAAGGAAGGAAGGAAGGAAACATAATTTTGTTAGCTAGATTACAAAGATGGAGCTGTTAATTCCAGCTCAAAGGTCATCTCTCCTTGTCCACTCTCCAGTTTTCAGAAGGTCATCTCCTTGTCCACTCTCCAGTTTTCAGAATTCATTCCATGGTCAGCTTTTAACTGCTTAACTCTTGGGATGACAGGGTTTCTCCTAGGTTAAGTCTTTCAGCAAATTAGCTAATAGTATTCCATTTAAGTAGGGGATGAAAGAAAGCCAGTCAATTTTTTTGTTTCGAAGTTTAAAAAAATATTTAACTTTCTTGATTTTCCCCCCTTCAAGATGTCCATATCCTTGTTAACCCTTTTTATATCTGACTTAGCCATGGTAGAGGATGACGAAAAATGAACAAGTCATAGAAGAAAAGAGGAAAGGTGTGTTGGGACCAGCTTGGAACTAGCTACCCCATTGTTAAATAAGTTCTCGGTGTGAACATTTACACCTCGGAAATTGGCAAAAGTAGAGTGAGATTTACTGTTTTGCTGATTGTCTAGACTTAAGAAATTGATGGAGATGTTAATAATGCCGATTAAATTTTTCAAATGTGTCAGGGTGCATTCCTCCTCACCCCCAGGGTTGGTTGTTAAACATTTACTAGAACACCCCCTGCAAAGAGGCCTCCCCAGTTTCTTTTCCCACGTTGGGGCTGAGCGCTCTAGGATCATAGGAGGCTGCTAATGAGGAATGCATGTCTGGGCAGCTCTGACACCCGGCTTAAGGAAACAGGATGATCCAGCAAAGGCTCCAGGGAACAGGGCTTGATCCTCCCTCCACAATATGTTAGAACAGCACAGGAGCTGGCTTAAAAATGACAAAACACAGGAAATAGAGCATTCAGGCCAAGAACAGCTTAGCTCACCATGCCCAGCCTGAAGAACACAGGACTCTCTCTACCACACTTCCTTCCCCTCTCCTTCCACCTCAAGCTGGTTTCCCAAGACATTGAGATTCCTTTCTCTTCCTACCAAGCCTGGTGCCTCTTCCCTACGTCAAATTTTCCTCTCTGTGCACCCAGGCGCCACACCTACATGGTGAAATACAGAGGCTTAAGCCTTCTCAACTGAAAGGGATCCCAGGAACGTCCAAGTTCAGAGTCTACATAGAACATAAATCCTATCTTTTCATTTCTACATCAGGCCACCGTGAGTGCCTTTTCTGGATATACACGCATATAATTTATATATTTATAGGTTTTTATTATTGTACATATATGCACACACACATCTCTTTATATATATACACACATATATAAAACATTGTATTTATTCCATTCATAGCTTGTATATTTTTTATATATACATGTTGTTTCCCCCTATAGACCATGAACTTGAGAGCAGGGATGGTTTTCACATTTTTGGTCTTTATCAAAATGCTTAGTACACAGTAAGGTGCTTAATATTTATTGATTGAATGAGCTACAACACATCCAGTAACGAATCAATCATTCTTATCTTATGAAGACCAAGAGAACTATTTATATCAGATAGACTTCTTTTTTTTATAAACCCTTACCTTCCATTTCAGCATCAATTTAGTGTATTGGTTCCAAGGTAGAAGAGTAGTAAGGACTAGGCAATAGGGGTTAAGTGACTTGCCCAGGGTCACACAGCTAGGAAGTGTCTGAAGTCAAATCTGAATCCAGGACCTCCCATCTCTAGGCCTGTCTCTCAGATCACTAAACCACCTAGTTGCCCCCATATCTTTTATTTTTATTTTATTTTTTATAAATCTCCATTGCAAAATCAGAGCATGTCAGTAGAAAGCTTGGGTGATATAACTAGCCTAGAAATCAACTGCCTCTTAGTATCCCTGGAGAATAATTAGGATATTCTACAAAACAAACAAACAAAAAAATGTTTAACCTTGTCTTCTATCTTAGAATCATTATTGTCTATTGGTTCCAAGATAGAAGAGTGGGAAGGGCTAAGCAATGGTGTTTAAGTGACTGACCCAAGTCACATAGCTAGGATGTGTTGGAGTCTTCCCAACTCTAGACCTGGCTTTCAATTTACTGAGCCTCCCAGTTGTTCATTATTATTATTATTTAATTTAAATAGGGCCATGAAGAACTGAACATGACTAAACAACATCATCCCCAACAGAAGCACATAGCAGGTTCTTAATACTTGTCAAATCAAAAGATCCAGTCTCAAAAAGAAGCCTTTTCTTTTCATAGCAGGCTCTTCTCTTTGCCTCTTTCTAAGGAGAAGTCTTCCTGGATCTTTAGTAGTCTCCACCCTGCTGCTGCCCTGTTCATAATTCTGAGAACAAAGAGAAGAGCTACCCAGAGCCCAGGCAGATCTGTCAGAGGAAGGATAAGAATATAGACTAGCTCCTCTAGAAGGAGGAGAGGATCCCGATGCATTCTGCACCCCTGGGTGTGAACCTACTGAAAAAAGGAAAGGGGGGAGGGAAACAATATGACCTCATGGCCCTCTGAACAGGGTGGCAGGAGAGGGGCAAGGCTGGGGGTGGGGTTTCAGGTTTCTCTGGTCCAGAGAGGATTAGTGTAAATTCAGCCATGTCCCCATTCAGCCCTGCAGCCAACTTCATTCCCTGCCAGAAAGAAAGAGTTGGTGCTAATTGAGTGATGCCCAGAGATAGCCCCAAACACTCTCCAACAGCTGCAGTCAGCATTTCCAGAGAGCTTTTCATTTCTGCAAAGGACTTGGCAGCTAGTTACTCATCTGCCCCGCGGTGCTAGTTGGTGGCTCTATCTGTAATCACAGCACCTCCACCCCCAACCAATTCCCTTTCCCAAGCCAAGAGACGTTCCGGGATTCAGCTAAAGAGAGCCTCAACACCAGGCAAGGGGTGATGCGAGAATGAAGAGCCACCCTCAAGCACTCCTGGCCCTTCTGGATGAGGACAGACCACTTAAGCGGAGCTTCCCCCCACTCTGAAAGCACTCAAGGAAACCACAAAACCCTTGAGGTTGAGGGGATACAAATTATACAAAGGGAGATGATTAGTCACCAGTGGGAGAGGCAGAGCCTTCTTCAGAAGGTTAGGGATGGAGGTATTTTGTTTTGCCAACCAGTAGAGAAAAACCAGAGCAGAATCTCAAGAGGCACATTGATATAATTTATTTAATTCACCATATAAAGAGTGTAGGCTAGAAACACATTTTAGAGCCAAGAGAGACTTCGGAAATAGGCTAGTTCAGGCCCTTCAATTTATAGATGAGTTAACCGAAGCATGGAATGACTTGCCCACAGTGGCCGAGCAAGTTCTAGGCAGGGCTGGGTCTGGTACCAGGCCTCCTCTACACAGATACAGATAAATTGAAGCTTTCCACTTTTGAGAGAGGCAGAGCTAAGTGATTTAATAAGAGCTTTGCTCTCTGTTAATATTCTTCTGCAGGACTATACTAGTCCTCTGATGTTTTATCTCCATCACCTGAGGCTCTAAGTCAGGGGCCAAGAGGAGATGGGATCCTTCAGAGGCAGTATACCAAAAAGGAGCCTGAGTGGTGGGAGAGGGAAGGAGAGGGAAATTCAAGGGGGGGACCCAATCCTTTCTTAAAGGGTCCTAATCAGGAATTTTTTGCACAATCGATATATAATTCCACCCCTGTCCTGTCCCCTCCCACTTCCCCTCAGTCTGATTATAATAAACACTCCCCCCTACCCTGGTCTACAAATTCAGCTTGGGAAAAAGAGAGAGGGAAACACAGATATAGGAAAGAGATGAAAGACATACAAAAAAAAAAAAAAAGCTTTTCCCAGTTTCAAGCAATTCTATAACTAGGTTCCAGAACTTTGGTATTAAAACAACCACAAGACATAACCAAAAAGACACCAATAACTTAGAAAAATAAATATGGGGGGAGACACAGACACTTCCCTGGGACTGATGCCATCTGGTAGAAAAACTACCCTTCGGGCAATGGGACCAGGAAGCCTGGAGTGTTTCTTGGGTTGAATTTAAATTGGGGTGAGAAAGGGAGGGGGAAAAAAAAGAAAGAAACAAAAACAAATCAAAACACTCCAATGGTTTCTGGGAATTGTGGTAGAAGACAAAGGCAACAAGGATGAGGGCACAGCCATCAGTGTCCCTAGGGACCTTTTCCTGCTACAAATCCATTCTTTGAATGTAGATTTTTCTGTCTCACCCTCCTCCCAAAAAAATAGGGACTTAACCAAAGGTGAGATTCATCAGCAATGAAGCCAGACAGTCTCCAACCCTGGTCTGTATCCCACCATCTTGGGAGTAGGATTAAGTCCCTGCAGTGTTGGGGACAGAGGAAGTAGGGAAATGGGTGTGCTGCTAGGAGATTCAGTTCCTCAGGATGAGAGTCAGTCCAAGTGGGATATTTGTGTCTCCGAGTGTTAGGAGTAAGGCGAGCCAGAGCACCCTGTCCCAGTCCCGTTGTATGACCCTGGTTTTCCAGAGCACCTTGACACCCTCTTTCAGAAGAAAAAAATCTCCTCTCTAATGAAGGTCAGCAACAATCATGGTAATATGTGTGCACCACTGGCTCTGCCCTTGTCCTGGCCTCAGTGAAGGGGGGGAGGGGGGGCTTCTGTGGTGGTGGTGGTGGTACCAAAGGGCTCCAGAGGAGGGCCACCCCACCCCCCAGCCCCCTCCTCTGTCTGCCCAGCATACAGAAGAAAGGAGCTTAAGAATTAGACATACAAACACGAGGCCCTGGGAGCAGCCAGGGAGCAGTCAAGAAGTAGAATACAACAGGGAGGTGGTTTTTCCTCTTTAGGCTAATATGGGTAGCAAGCAGCAATATTCAGTATGCAGCTCAGGTTTCCACCACCCTGATGAGAGGCAAGGGCTTAGGGTTTGGAGGCTTGGAGATCCTAATGCTGAAAAGAAAAGAGGAGAACATTTAATATAGGATGTCCTACTCATCAACTGTATACAGTGCCCTTTCCTCCACCCACTTCCTCCTCCATTTCTATCTATCTGGTTTGCTCTTTCAGTAATCTTTCTAGTAACCCTATTGTTAGGTACCCAGTATTTTAAAATCCGAATTGCCAATCACCTCTTAGAAGTTTGGTGCCCTTTAGGGATGTAGTGAGATAGATATAATGGCTTCAAGACCCTTTTCAGTCCTATGAAGCTGACGCTGTTCTTTATATCCATACATGTTCTTCTTCTCCAATCATCCCATAAAACATCTTCAACCTTGGCCCATAAATGGTGTCAGAGAAGAGGAGAGGGCAATTTAGAGGTGGAAAAGCAGGGATGAGGAAAGTTCAAGGTGTCAGGCTGACAGATAAAGAATGATTAGGGTGGGAAAATAGGGATAAAAGTAGAGGTTCTTAAACATTTTTGTGTCGTGGACACAAATTGCTTTTGTGCAATCTGGAGAAACCAATGAACCCTTTTCTTGGAATGTTGTTTTTGAAGTCACAAGATAAAATCTATAGCATTACAAAAGAAACCAAGGAACTAGAGTTATCTATATAAGTGGGTGTACATATATA
>NW_025350874.1:0-9508 GCF_016433145.1 Gracilinanus agilis
GAGAGAGAGAGAGAGAGAGAGAGAGAGAGAGAGAGAGAGAGAGAGAGGAATCAAAGAATATCAACTACATAGGGAGCTCAATTCTCGTTTCTGGCAAAATTATTAAGGAAATTAATTAAGTGATAATCTGTAAGCATTTGGAAAAGTAACTAAAAAGAAGCCAGCATGACTCCTTCAAGAATAGGTCATACTACACCAACTTCACTTCTTTTTTGATAGGTTTTCCTAGTCTGATAGATCACAGGAATTCTTAGGCAGAGTATGCCTACATTCAACACTGTTAAACAAATTTTCTTATGCTATGCTTGTGGATACAATGAAGTGATATTTGCTGGGTGATAGTAAATTAGGTAGACTGTGAAATGATTGTATTACTAGAACCCAAAAATAGTTATTAATGGGTTGCCAATGTCAACCTGGAGGAAGCAATCTAGTATAGAGCCCCAGGGATCTTGACTTTACCCCTCACTATTCAGCATTTTTTTTGTCAGTAACTTGAATGAAGATATAGATGACATGCTTGTCAATTTTACCAATTACATAAAGCTTAGAGGGATAACTAACAATCTGCATGACAGAGTCAAGATCCACAAAGTTCTTGACAGGTTAGAAGAATAAATGAATCACATAAAATAAAAATTAATTGGATAAATATAAATTTCTACAAAGGTCCTAAAGTCAATTTCACAAACATGGGATGGGATGTCTATAAAAACAATTTTGATGAAAAAATATGGTTTCTTAATATAACATAAGCTTGAAAAAGTCAGCAATATAACAAGGCAACCAAAAATGTTCATTCTATTCTAAGCTTCAGTGAGAGATTGAACTCAGAGGATCATTACATTCCAGCTAGAACATTAGGTCTTATATGACAGATATTAATAATTTGTAGAGAATATTGATAAGAGAAAGTAGGAGGGTAAAATATTAGATATTAACCATATTCAATATCATAACTAGTAAAGGGACTTGTTTATTCAAGAGAAAATAAAACTTGAGTAGAAGAAAGAGAAGAGAATATTCATACTAAAGAGCAAATGATCTTGATTCCCTTTGCTCCAAAGGTCACAACTAGGAATAAATAGGCAGAAATTGCTGAGAGGGAAATGTGTTAAAATGTAAATATTTTAAAGGAATGGAATATTCAGAGTAAATCAATATGTTTTTCTGATCCAATGTGGAAGGGGATGGAAAGCCTGCTTCTAGGACAATCAAGATATCATGTGATTAAAGTAACTTGAAGAAATATTGAAGCATGAATAGATATTCCATCATTAATTCTGCTATGTTATATATGGAATTAGAAGAAGGCATTTCAACTGTCTACATAGTTCAATCTTGGGGCATTCAAAAGGCAGCAGAAAGATCTTTTTTCTGTCTTCTCCAGCTATTCTCTCTTTTGGAGTATTTCTATTCTTTGATTGACTCCTTTTCTAAACGTGAATAATGAGTTACATTGAGGTACCAAGTACCAAGAATAGTTCTTAGGGATGACATATTGGCATTAAAAGGGAGGTTGTTTAAGGAAAGAAGACTTAACTTCTAATCCTAATATGTGGTCTTTGAAAATTGTTCTTGTACTTTGTCCCAACTTTGGATCTTTAATTTTTGGACAAAGAGATTAATCTGAAGCCTCTGAACTTAGAGATTTCAGGAGAACAAACTTGCAGGCCTTTAATTTTCAGGTTAAAAAAACAACAAAAGACTTTCTTTGTTCTCTTTTATGCAATTGCCTTACCTTTGAGGTTATTTCTAATTTATCATGTATATATTTGTTTGTACAAAGCTGTTTTCACGTTATTTCCCCAGGGTAGTAATACCAAATATTTAACAACTGGATTATCTAGAAATAATAAATAAATAAAATATATGCACACGCTTAAATTTAATATGCATTATTAACATATTCTTAAGGCTAAACAATCAACAAAACAATAAAGCAAGCTCTGATTTCTACAGATGGTGAGCTTCTGAGTTACAAACACTCAAATGAAAACTTAACTTTGGAAAAGCCAGTCATGGCTCTAGCATATCCCCCTGCCTGTCCCTGAAGTCATGAGCTTTTTGAGAAGAGTTTGTTTTTCTTTTTTATTTTCTTTGTATACCAGTGCCCAGCATACTGTAGATGCTTAATAAATGCTATTAGCTTCACTTGATTTATTCCCATTAGATTCGATAGCTGATACATATGTAAGTTTTTCCTTCTTTAATTGTAATAGGATAAGACAATCTTACCAAATACTTTCAGTTGGCAGTAATCATATCTCTTTATAAGTCTTAATTAAAACGGAATTAAAAACATGCCAAAAATATATGTTTTTTAAGCAGAGTATTACCAACATTCTTTTTTCCAGGGTCATTTTATTTTTTTAATTTTTAATATTTTCCCATAGTTACATGTTTCATGTTCTTTCCCTCTCCCCCAAAGCCCCCTAAGCCCCCTTACCTGATGCACAATTCCACTGGGTTTTACATGTATCATTGATTAAGACCTAATTCCATATTATTGATGGTCAGACTAAAGTTATCATTTAGTCACTGTCTACATCCCAAATCATGTCCGCATCAACCCATTTGTTCAAGCAGTTGTTTTTCTTCTGTGTTTGTACTCCCACAGTTCTTCCATTGAGTGTGGCTAGTTTTCTTTCTCATGAGTCCCTCAGCTTTGCTCTGGATCCTTGCATTGCTGCTAGTAGAGAAATCTGTTATGTTCAGTTGTACCACAGGGTATCAGCCTCTGTGTACAATTTTCTCCTGGATCTACTCCTTTCACTCTGCATCGATTCCTGGAGGTTGTTCCAGTTCCCATGGAATTCTTCCAGTTCTTTATTCCTCTGAGTACAATAATATTCCATCACCAACAGATACCACAATTTGTTCAGCCATTCCACAATTGAAGGACATTCTCGCATTTTCCAAATTTTTGCCACCATGAAGAGTGAAGCTATAAATATTATTGTACAATTTTTTTCCTTATTATCGCTTTAGGGTATAAACCAAGCAGTGCTATGGCTGGATCAAAAGACAGACAGTCTTTAAAAGCCCTTTGAGCATAGTTCCAAATTGCCATCCAGAATGGGTGGATCAGTTCACAACTCCACCAGCAATGCATTAATGTCCCAATTTTGTCATGGTCTCTCCAATATTCATTACTCTACCCTGTTGTCATTTTAGCCAATCTGATAGATGCGAGGTGATACCTCAGAGTTGTTTTGATTTTCATTTCTCTAATTATTAGAGATTAATAACACTTTCTCATGTGCTTATTGATAGTTTGATAGTTTTGATTTCTTTATCTGAAAACTGCCTATTCATGTCCCTTGCCCATTTATCGATTGGGGGATGTATTGATTTTTTTATACAATTAATTTAGCTCCTTGTATATTTGAGTAATTAGACCTTTGTCTGAGTTTGCTGTTATAAAGATTTTTTCTTATTTGATGCTTCCCTTCTAATTTTGGTGGCATTGGTTTTATCTGTACAAAAACTGTTTTAGTTTAATGTAGTCAAAATTATTTATTTTACATGTTGTGACTTTTTCTAACTCTTGCTTGGTTATAAAATCTTTCCTTTCCCAGAGATCTGACAAGTATACTATTCTGTGCTCAACTAATTTACTTATACTTTCCTTCTTTATATTCAGGTCATTCACCCATTCTGAGTTTATCTTGATATAGGATGTGAGATATTGATGTATACCCAATCTCTCCCATATTGTTTTCCAATTTTCCCAGCAGTTTTTGTCAAATAGTGGTTTTTTGTCCCAAAAGTTGGGCTTGGGGGTTTATCAAAGACTGTCTTGCTGAGGTCTCTTACCCCTAGTCTATTCCACTGATCCTCCCTTCTGTCTCTTCACCAGTACCATATTGTTTTGATGACCACTGCTTTAAAATATAGTTTAATATCTGCTATTGCTAGGCCACCTTCCTTTATATTTTTTTTTCATTATTTCCCTTGATATTCTTGATCTTTTGTTCTTCCAAATGAACTATGTTGTTTTTTTTGTTTGTTTGTTTTGCTAATTCAGTAAAAAAGCTTTTTTGTAGTTTGATAGGTATAGCACTAAATAGGAAAATTAATTTGAGTAGGATGGTCATTTTTATTATGTTAGCTCGTCCTACCAATGAGCACTCAATGATTTTCCAATTGTTTAGATCTATTTTTAATAGTGTGAAAAGGATTCCATAATTGTGTTCATATAATTCCTGTGTTTGTCTTGGCAGATAGATTCCAAGGTATTTTATATGTCTAGGGTGATTTTAAATGGAATTTCTCTTTCTAACTCTTCCTGCTGCAATATGTTGGAAATATATAGAAATGCTGATGATTTATGTGCATTTATTTTGTATCCTGCAAATTTGCTAAAGTTGTTGATTATTTCCATTAACTTTTTAGTTGATTCTCTGGGATGTTTTAGGTAGGCCATCATATCATCTGCAAAGAGTGATAGCTTCATCTCGTCATTGCCTATTTTAACACCTTCAATTTCTTTTTCTTCTCTAATTGCTATTGCTAGTGTTTCCAGTACAATGTTAAATAATAGAGGTGACAATGGTCATCCTTGTTTTACTCCAGATGATGTTTGTTGATGATTTTAGATATATACACCATTTATTATTTTAGGAAAGGTCCTTCTATGCCTACACTTTCTAGTGTATTCAATAGTAATGAGTGTTGTATTTGTCAAGGGCTTTTTCTGTATCTATTGAGATAATGATGTGGTTTTTGTTGTTTACTTGTTGATATGGTCTATTATGGGAATGGTTTTCCTAATGTTGAACCATCCTTGCATTCCTGGTATAAATAACACTCATGATCACTTGGTGGAGTCTTTTGCTATTATTCTGTTTAAGATTTTTGCATCTATGTTCATTAAAGAGATTGGTCTGTAGTTTTCTTTCTCTGTTTTTGATCTACCTGGCTTTGGGATGAGTACCATATTTGTGTCATAAAAGGAGTTTGGTAGAACTCCTTCTTTGCTTATTATGTCATATAGTTTGTATAGTATTGGAATTAGTTGTTCTTTGAAGATTTGAGAGAATTCACTTGTGAATCCATCTGTTCCTGGGGATTTTTTTCTTAGGGAGTTCAGAAAGCCCTCAGGACTGGATCTGAGCTGGGATGTCCTCCTCTGTAACCCTTCTCCTCCTCCTTCCTCCTCCAGAGAATTCCCCAGAATTCTCTCTGGTCTTAACTGTCAGTAACTGTCACCAACTCTCAGCCACTCCTTCTCTGGCTTTTGTCCCATCCTCCTTCCACAAATTGCCATCCTTACATTATTCATTCAAATTTCTCTTGATGCCATCTTCGATTCCACCTACACACTTTTCCCCCATATCATCTTAGACTATTTAGTACTCCAACCTCTCCCTATGACTAATTCTCCTAATTACTATAATAGTGAATACAATTATTTAGAATTACACATAAAACTTATCCATATAGAAATACAGATAATTTGATCTTGTTGAAGCCCTTGAAGAGGAAAATTTAAAGATAAGAGTTTTCTTTCTTTCCCTTCTCTTTCTTATTTACTTTTTCATGTTTCTCTTGGTTTTTGTGGTTGTATATCAAACTTTCCATTTAGTCTAGGTCTTTTCTGTGCAAATACTTGGAAATCTTATATTTTGTTGAATGGCAATATTTTCACCTGGAAGTATATAGTCAGTTTTGATGGGTAGGTAATCCTTGGTTGTAGAATCAATTCTCTTTCCTTTCTAAATATCATGTTTCAAACTTTGCAGTTTTGTAGTGTGGAGGCTGCAAGATCCTGTGTAACCCTGATTGGTGTTCCCTGATATCTGAATTTTCTCTTTCTGGCTTCTTGTAATATTTTCTCCTTAACTTGGAAGCTTTTGAATTTGGCTATTACATTCCTGTGGGTTGTCTTCTAAGGATTTAGTGTAGAGAATGTTCTATGGATTTTTTCAATGTCTATTTTGCACTCTAGTTCAAGGGCATCAGGGCAGTTTTCTTGGATAATTTTTTGTACTATGATGTCTAGATTTTTACTTGTCTGATTTTTCCAGAAGACCACTAATACTCAAGTTGTCTCTTCTAGACCTGTTTTCTTGATCTGTCATCTTCTCATTGAGATATTTCATGTTTCCTTCTATTTTTTAGTCTGTCGACTTTACTTTATTAATTATTCCTGTCTTGTGAGATCATTGGCTTCTACTTGCCCAATTCTAGCCTTTAAAGACTGGTTTTCAGCTATAATCATTTGGTTTTCCTTTTCAGTCTGGTCTACCTTGTTTTTCATGGTGTCCAGCTGGTCATTTCTGTCTTCAATTTACTTATCATTTCATTTGATTTCTGAACCTCAATTTCCAATTATGAAATTCTGCCTTTTAAACCATTATTTTCTTCTTGAACTCTTTCCCACTTTTCTTGCCATATTTCTTCCATCTTTCTCATGATCTCAGATTTGGATTCTTTAAGAATGTCTGACCAATTTTCATTTTTTTGGGAAGGTTTAGATGTCTTAAATAGTTTGTCCTCCTCTGCTTTCTGGTTTTTTCTGTGCAAAAGTTATCAAGTGTTAGAGCTTTTTTCTTGGTCTTTTTGGTGGTTATTTCTTGGGCCTTGCTTGTCATCATTATGCTTTCTCAGCCAGAAGTCTGAGTGAAGCAGACAAACTCTCTGTGTATAGAGGTAGGGAGCAGTTTTTGCCTGAGGCTACTTTGTGAGTCTCCAGGATTCCACTGTCTGCTAGATCTCTGCTATCCACAGCCCCTCTCAGCTTCACTCCTGAGCCCCAAGACTGAGCTCACCAGCCTCCTGGAGTCTCTAATTTAGCTATTCTCAGGGTTAAGCTCCAGGTGCTCCTCCTCCTGAGGTTCTACCCTGAATCTCAGCATGCTAAGCTGCTTCCACTGTCCACTGCCTGTCAGCTCCACTCCTGTGCCCAAGATCTGTGCTCTCTAGCCTCCTGTGGTCTCAGGTCTTGCTGCTCTCAGGAGCAAGCTCCTGGTGGTCTCAGTTAGGTGCCAAGAAGCTTGATTTTGTCCCCTAGCTTGCTCTAAATCTGGTGCACAGCCTCTGACTGGTACTGTGGGTGGGGTGGGGGAGGGTTGATCAGCTCACATTTTGATGGAAGCTATTCCTCCACCTCATAGCATGGAAATGCCAAGATCTCATGTACCTTTTATACTGTGCCCTATTGTGGGGTACCTTTGTTCACCTGGATTTGTTTTTTTTTGTCCTTCGGAAGTATGCTGGTGGTCAGTGGTGAGGAGACTAAAGCACCCTGCTTCTATTCTGTAGCTATCTTAACCCAGAAGTCCTCTATTACCAATATTCTACCAGATAAAGAGATATCAAGACTTCAGTCCTCCTGTGACACCATATCATGGCATGAGGACATTTCATGTTCCTGAAAACTGTCAGTCAAGCTCTAGATGTCATTTGAAAAGGATCCTAACTAAAAGCAGAGAGACTAATTAAGAAAAAGAGCGTAGGTCAGAGAGTAATGAATTATTTTAGCCACAAAAATTCCCAAAGGCCATGTGCAAAACCATGAGAAGGATTACAATGTACTTTCTAGGAAGGATTAACCACAACTTTGAAATCTCAGATCCTGGAGTTTTTTTGATGTGGGAAATGAGTATAAAGGTATGTAAGCATCCTCAGGGCTCCCTTCAAGGGCCAGTTTAAAGCTTACTTCCTTCAAGAACCTTTCCTTGATTGATTCCCACATCAATCCCACCGCTTACATCTTCCCAAATTAATATTTTCAGTTTTACACTTTCAACATTTTACAAGTTCCACATTTCATTTTACACAAGTTAATTTTTTAAATTAAATGCTTCATAGCTATGTAGAACTAAGAAATGTGCATATTATCTTATTAATATCCACATTATCTCTTTAAGATGGTATTAGTAGCTGTTCACATTCATATCAGTTTAAATGACACTAGCATTCTTGAGACATGATTCTATCTTTAAACTTTCTCCTTTCCCCACATCCAACCCCTACCCTCATGCCTAAAATATTCTCTCTCCTTGTCTTTGATTTCTGAGTTCCCTCTATTCCTTCAATACAACTCAGCCTTTAAGAAGTGGGAGTTCTTTCCTTGTCCCTTCAATCAGGGCTTTTCATCAAACTATATCCAATTGACTCTATATCTTTCTTTTATGTATACAGCTGTTTGTATGGCATCAGCCAATATGGATTTATTAATCACCTACTATTTTTGAAGAGGGAATCTAGATGACACAGCGGTTAGTTAGAGCTGTGGGCCTGGAGTCAGGAAGATTCATCTTTCTGACTTCAAATCTGGCCTCAGACACATTAATTGTGTGACCGTAGGTAAGCCACTTAAACTCATTTGTGAAACAAGCTAGAGAATGAATATTTCCATCCTCTCTAGAATCTTTGCCAAAGAAAATTCCAAGTGGAGTCACAAAGTCAGACATATTTTTTTATTTTTATTTTTAGAAAAGTTTTTCATGGTTTCATGATTCATATTTTTTTAACATTAATTAATATTCATTTTTAACATGGTTACATGATTCATGCTCCTCCTTTCCCCTTCAACCCCCCCACGCCCCCCTACCCATGGCCAATGCGCATTTCCACTAGTTTTGTCATGTGTCCTTGATCAAGACCAATTTCCAAATTTTGGTAGTTGCATTGGTGTGATAGTTTCGAGTCCACACCCCCAATCATGTCCACCCCGACCCATGCGTTCAAGCAGTTGTTTTTCTTATATGTTTCCTCTCCTGCAGTACTTCCTCTGAATGTGGGCAGCATCTTTACCATAAATCCCTCAGAGTTGTCCTGGGTCATTGTATTGCTGCTGGTACAGAGGTCCATTACATTCGATTTTACCACAGAATGTCAGTCTCTGTGTATAGAGTTCTTCTGGCTCTGCTCCTTTCACTCTGCATCAGTTCCCGGAGGTCTCTCCAGTTGGCCTGGAACTTCTCCAGTTTATTATTCCTTTTAGCACAATAGTATTCCATCACCCGCATATACCACAGTTTGTTCAGCCATCCCTCAATTGAAGGACATACCCTCCTTTTCCAATTTTTTGCCACCACAAAAAGCGCAGCTATGAATATTTTCGTACAAGTCTGTTTATCTATGATCTCTTTGGGGTACAAACCCAGTAATGGTATGGCTGGGTCAAAGGGCAGGCAGTCTTTTATAGCCCTTTGAGCATGGTTCCAAATTGCCAGCCAGAATGGCTGGATCAGTTCACAGCTCCACCAGCAATGCATTAATGTCCCCATTTTGCCACATCCCCTCCAGCATTCATTACTCTCCCCTTCTTTCATTTTAGCCAATCTTCTAGGTGTGAGGTGATACCTCAGAGTTGTTTTGATTTGCATTTCTCTAATTATTAGAGATTTGGAGCACTTTCTCATGTGCTTATTGATACTTTTGATTTCTTTACCTGAAAATTGCCTATTCATGTCTCTTGCCCATTTATCAATTGGGGAATGGCTTGGTGTTTTATACAATTGCTTTAACTCCTTGTATATTTGAGTGATTAGAC
>NW_025350875.1:0-4514 GCF_016433145.1 Gracilinanus agilis
GAATCTAAATGCAAAGGGATGAAAAATGAATGCAAGAAGAAATGGAAACTCCAAGTTTAGACAGTTTTTCTAGGAATTTAGCCATGAAAAAGAAATAAAATAAATAAGCAAATAAGACACTAGCTAGAAAGGATAGTCAAATAAATGATGGACTTTGACTAGATTAACATTAGGCCCATGCATACATTTAGAGCTAGAGAGAATCTTAGAGGAAATTCAGTCTAAATCCCTCATTTGGCAGATGAGGGAAATAGAGGAAAAAAGAAATTAAGAGCTTAGTTCAGGGTCCTACAATTAATATGTGTCTGAGCAGAGATTTGAACAGTAGATCTTCTGATTCCAAGCTGACTGACCTATCCATTACAACCTGCCAAATAAATACAAAATGTAGGAAATTTCATATCCTTTACATACTGAATGCTTTGTGTTCAGTAAACAGTGCATTAAGTTTAGATTAGAAAGCCTAAATAATATAAATGAACAAAAAGCTCCCTAAACTGTTTATTAGATATGTATACATACTTGAGACATTTCTGGCAAGAACTAAAGGTAATAAATCAAATTTGTATGATTTCATCCCAGGCTACATTGTTAAAAATTAGAATGATAAAGCTCTATTTCTCCCTTCTTACTTGGAGTTCAAGTATAAATAATTTGATGCCACAAATAAATCCAGCCTCCTTAAGTGTACATATAAGGAAATAGAAGGCAAGAAAACTTGAATAACTTACCTAAAAGTCACATTAGTACTCTATAGTTAACATTTAGATAGCACTATTTGTCTTATTATCTCAAGTTGGATTCTCACATCAACCCTGGGAGGTAGGTGCTATTATTATCTTCATTTTATAGATGAGGAAACTGAGGCAAACAGAGATTAAGTTAATTGCAAATCACATGGCTAGTGTCTAAGACTGACTTTGAATTCAGGTCTTCCTGACTCCAGTCCCAGCACTCCAGCCGCCATACCACCTAGCTGCTCTATAGAATTTCAGAAAAGGAAGATCAACTTTCTAGTGCAATGAACACCCTTCAAAGAATTGCCTCTGTAAAACACACTTTTTTTTTTTGCAATTTCTACTTTGTTTCCCCTCTTCCCAAAGAGAAGTCAAATCCTTATCTAATTCCATATCTATGTCTTTCTCATATTTTATTCCCTTTTCACCCCATGTCTTCTCTAATTCTTTCCACTTCCTTTAGTTATTCCAAATATGGCACAGACTTGGGGCCCTTCACCCTCTTAGCTGCCCTCATCTGTGTGTTCTCCATCTTATCAATGTCTTTCATATAACATGGCACCCAGAACTGAACATGGTATTCCTAATTAGACTAAATTACCAAGTCACAGCACAGTAGTATTATCATCTTCTTATTCAAAGATCACTGAAACTGAGAATGAGAAGGGATGCCATTGGCTATCTAATCCAAAACATCCACAAAAAGAATTCCCCACTAGAACATCCCCAGAAGTGGTCCTACAGCTTGAAGACATCCAAAAGGGTAAATCCATGACCTCATGAGGTAGTTCATTCCACTTTGGGGATAGGTCTAATTACTAGGAAGTTTTTTCCCTGACATCTAGCCTCAATTTGTCTCTTGGGATCAAATAAAACATATGGAATTACCCCTCTGCAACACAACCATTCAGATATTAGAATAGAATTTTCACTTCCTCTCTTGAGACTACTTTCTTTAGGCTAAACATTCCCAGTTTGTAAATAGTTGGCCTCATTTTTTCTTGTCTTTAGTTCCTAAAGTACAGGGACCACCTTTCGTCCTTGTTTATATCCTCAGCCTTCCTTCAACTCATCCTCATATGTCATGGACTCCAGGTTCTTCACTCTCCTGGTTGCCACCTATGGATATTTTCCACTTTAGCTATGTCTTTCTTAAACTTGGGCATCCAAAAGAGTATAGTGGAACTCTTACCCTGCTTGGCAGTCTTTTATTATCCACAGTGACCTAACCCTTCTCTGAATTCATAGCACCTCTTCTCTGTGTACTTCACCTCATAGTGCCTCACTAAAATTAATGGATTTCTTTCTGAAGACTCTTCTACTATTTAACTAACTCTTCCATTATTGCTTTAATTTTCATGTATTGATATTGGTTTTTCCCAACTAGATCATAAGCTCCTTAAGATCAAGGACTATGCCTAACCCTTCTTTATATATTACAGAGTATCAATGACTTCCACACAGTAAGTTTTTTTTAATCACTACTTTTTTTTTCAGCAACTTCTCTAAAAAGAATTTTTCTCACAACCCTTTGAGATGTATAGTTGTATTTAGTTATTATCTTATTATAGGATAGTTATTATTATGTTATATATTAAATTAGATTATCTGTATATTCATGTTTATTTACATATTATAGCATGTCATTATATATTATTATGGCATGGAATTTAGTATAATTATTATCTTGATTTTATAGATAAGGATATTGAGATTCAGAAAAGATTTAGAACCATAGATTTAGAGCTAGAAGGAACTTTAGAGATTGTTTTGTCCAATCTCCTCATTTTACAGATTTCTGTGTCTAGAAAATGAGACATAATTTTTTCACATTCCCAAAATATATTGGCACCATGCATTTTGGCTTAGCCCAGAAGCATTAAATTCATGGTTCATAGATGATGCTTTCCCCTCCCCCCAAAAATCTTCCAAACGTAACCTGATACAGATTAAAATGTAATTGGGAAATGTTTAACAAAATAAATAAAAATACAGTACAAGATAAATAATGTTAATTTATGATTTTCTAAGTAAAAATGTGGCCTTCAGGTCTCTATTTCTCCTGAATAGGACACCACTGGCTGAGTCCACAGATTTTTGCTTCTGCTTTCATTTGTTAGATGATGAATCAATGTGTCCTAATACAAAAGATACACTGGGAGGTGGAGGTGGATTAAGAAACCCAAGCTCTAGTCCAGGGTACACCACTTAAAGGATATTTAACTTCAGGTAAATTTTTTTTTAATTTTAAACCCTTAACTTCTGTGTATTGACTTATAGGTGGAAGAGTGGTAAGGGTAGGCAATAGGGGTCAAGTGACTTGCCCAGGGTCACACAGCTGGGAAGTGTCTGAGGCCGGATTTGAACCTAGGACCTCCCATCTCTAGGCTTGGCTTTCAATCCACTGAGCTACCCAGCTGCCCCAGGTAAATTATTTTTACTGAAATTATTAAAACTATGATCTCAGTTCTCCACTTTGCTCTCTCCGTGGAAATGTGGCTCTTTGATGCTTCAGAATTAGGAATGTCATCCTTTGTCTTCCTACCTAAAATCCCAGATGAGTTATATAGTTTAACTATTCCAACCTACTTAGTACAGCAACGTTAGGTGAGCAAATGTAGAGAATTTTCCCTTGCTTTGGTAATCTCCGAACTGAAAAGGTTTTGTAGCCCAAAAGACCTGTCCTTCCTATCAGCATTCACCTTTTCAGAGTTCCTCAGTCCTTCCCCTGGCAGCACTGCCATTCTAACATCCCAGTTTCAAATCACATTTCTTTGGCCTTCACAAGTGATTTACCAGGAACTGAGCTGAAACAACTTAAAAATATAAACTGATGTCAAATGTTAGATTTAGCTGAGGAGTCCAGGAAATTCTGAATGTTGCATTCTAATGAGTTGGCAGGTGGTCCATGATCATGATAAATTTCCTACTCCAGTTGACACATTTTCAAATGTTAATGTTCTCCGGAGAAATAAACTGCATCTAATGATTGAAATAATGATTTCAAAGGTGAGCATTCAGCTTATTATGGTTTCAAACCTTGGCACCCAGAATACATAGGTGTTAGGTTATGCACTCCACAGAAAGAAATAATTATGACCACATAATGAAAAAGGAGAGGTTTACAGAAAAGGAGCTATGAAGAGGTTCTGAATTGTGAAAAGAGGCTACTTCATCAGCATGAAACAATGGCTAATCAAGGGCAGTGCATCATGGGGGAGATGAATGCACATGGATTTTTCAGGGCCCAGCACATTTGTAGTAGAGACTAGATCAAATTTCTTTGAGAATATAGAACTCAACCCCATCAGCACTCCAATGGGGGGGGTTGTATTTTCTCCCTCTATTTCAAAATGAAGAAGAAAGATTAGGTGTAGTCAGAGAAACTTGTAGATCAAAAATCAACTCAGAAAATGCATCTTCTTCCCTTCTTGGCAGAGTTGGGGACCTATGGATAGGGTTTATTATATATACTGTCACTCTCATTTGGTGTGTTGTTGAAATTTGGTAAATAGTCTTTTTTTCCTTTTTCTTTGTCACCAAGAATAGCTCATTGGCTAGAGGAGCAGGGACAAATGTATTTAGAAATAAAGGAGAGGGGCAGCTAGATGGCTTACTGGATAGAGTGCCGGGTCTGCAGACAGGAAGTCCTGGGTTCAAATTTGGCCTTTGATTTATGACCTGGGTTTATGACCTTGGGCAAGTTACTTAATCCCAGTAACATAACCATTCTTTTGCCTTGGAACTGATAAAACAGAAGGTAAGTGGGGAAGAAGG
>NW_025350876.1:0-2687 GCF_016433145.1 Gracilinanus agilis
CCCTTCAACCTTGTCCTTGGGCTACATGAACTGGAATGATTTGATACAGCAGATTGTTTTACATCAAAACCTTCCTGTTGCGTGGTTCTTAGAAACATTTTTTTTTAAAGGGAGAAAAGGCCAGTGAGCACCTTACCTTAAGCATTTCATGCTCCATTAGATTCAGAACCAAATGAGATAAAGTGCAAAAGACTTTGTGTGCTAAGCGTTATCATTTTCAAAAATTATAATCCAAATGTTTTCAATTATTTTAATCCCCAGAAAGAAATGGAACTCCTTCTGCCTCCCCTCTCCTCTTTAGCCCTGAGAAAGAAGGCTGAAGGAGCAGCTAGGTAGCACAGTAGATAGGGAGTGAAGCCTGAATTTGAGAGGACCTGGGTTCAAATCTGGGTTCAGACACTTCCTAGCTGTGTGACCTCGGACAAATCATGTAACCCACATTGCCTGGCCCTTTTGGCTTTTCTGTCTTAGAATTGATACAAGACTGAAAGTAAGAAAAAGAAAAAAAGAAAGGAGGCAGAAGACAATGAATGGGACGTACACTGCAGTGGAAGCTCAGTACTGGAGTGGCCCTTAGAACCCACCTTTTCAGACTATTTATTTCATATGTGAGGAAAACTGACGCCCAGAGAGGGGAACTGGCCTCACCCCTTAAGTCAAGCCAATTATGTGGCCAAGCCCAGGGGACTCCCAAAGGCCTGGTCTAGACAAGGCAGTGGGAAACAAAAATCACAGGTTCTGTGAACAGGATAGCATCTGGTCTGACTTAGCTGAACAAGAATCCCTTCTGTAACATCCCTATCTATTGCGCATCCAGCCTCTGCTTTCAGATGAAAGCGACCTCAGGCAAGGCCACTTCCTCTGCCTGGACCTTAGTTTTTTCATCTGGGAAATAAAGAAGTTGGCCTAGATGGCTTCTAATGCTTCTTTTTAACCCTTACCTTCCATCTGTGAAGAATGAATCAAACTTTCTTTGTCTATTAATCAGTGACTTTTACCCCTTAAGTTTTTGATCTATTAACTTAAAAGTCACTGATTAATAGACAAAGAGAGTTTGATTCACTCTTTACCCATTTTAGATTCATTACTGTGTATTGGTTCCCAGGCAGAAGAGTGATAAGGACTAGACAGTGGAAGTTAAGTGACTTGCCTGGGGTCACACAGCTAGGAAGTACCTGAGGCTAGATTTGAACCCAGGACCTACTGTCCATAGGTCTGGCTCTCTATCCCCTGAGCCACCTAATTGCCCCCTTCTTCTGCTTTTAAAGCCTTTGATCCTACAGTTTTCTCAGGCACAGGATTCAGAGTCTGAAGCCTTGAGTTTGAAACCTGGTTCATCATTTATTTATTCTAGCTGTATGGCCCTATGCAAGTCACTAAACCTCTCTGAGGATCAATTTTACATCTGTAAAATGAAGATCATATCCTATGGACTGTAGAGTATCCAAAGCATTTGGGAGCAAAGTTAAAATATGCCATATGAAAGGGAACTATTATTAGGAGGCAATGGAGGAAAATTGTCCTCTCCCCTTTCTTGGAGCTCGTTGAAAGTGTCTGTCCAGGAAGGAGGGAGACCACCCAGCCTAGTGGCAAGATGTTGAAGGAGTCACCTTCTGGAAGGGCCCCCCTGGGATCGATCCCCTGATGACTGCTCTGTCTACAGTTAACACCGGCTGGCTTCAGCAGACTCCAGGGCAGTGTTTAGCCACAGGAAGCAGAGGGGAAGGGAATGACTGGACAGCCTGCAGAGCCAGCAAGGGTTTGGGCACTGAGGGACTTTGCTTCCCATCCACCACCCCCTACCATGCCCCCTTATGGGATGGAGATGGTATGTGTAGAAACAGACTCTCATCCTTTCATAGCAACCCACTGTTTCCAAGACTCCTAATGTGGCTCCACCCTCAACCACATTACCACTGCCTTCATCACGGGTAGCCAACATCTGGCAGACAGGCTTGGCTGGGAGGGAAGGGGAGGAAGGAGAGGAGAGAGTCTGCCAGAGGGCCAGGAAATCTCTCATGATAGTTTGGGTAAGTCATTTAATCCCTCTACACCTCAGTTTTCACATTCGTAAAATGGTAACAATAACATTTGTTTCCTTTTGAGATCCATCTAAAATCCTACCCACAGGAAGCCTCTTCTGAGCTTCCTTCATTCTAGCGCCTTCCTCATGTTGATCGGTTCCAGTTTATACTGTCTATAGCTTGTTTGTGTGTTTTGTATGTTGCCTTTCCTGTTAGATTGTGAATTCTAGAGCAAGGACAGCCTTTTACTTTTCTTTGTATCCGTACTGCATGGTACACAGTAAGTGCCTAATACATTTTTATTGGGGTAGCTAGGTGGCTGGGAAGAATGCCTAGCATTCTTCTCTCTTGGAAAAGATACTTAATATTGACTCTAAGACAGAATGTAAGAGTAACTTACTAAGTATCACTTCTAAGGTTTCTGAAGCTACATTCGAACCCAGGACTTCCCATTTTCAGATCTGGCTCTCTAGCCACTGAGCCATCTAGCTGTCCCATCGTATAAAGATTAAAAAAAAAAGTTTATAGACTGACTCACAGGATTGTTGTGAGAATAAAATGAGGTATTGGATCAGAGAATTAGATGTCCACTCCCCACATTTAAAACTTGAGAAGATTTAATTTTTAATTTTTAAATTATAATTATATAGATAATATAAATAA
>NW_025350877.1:0-5596 GCF_016433145.1 Gracilinanus agilis
TATAAATATATAAATATATATTAAAAAGGATCCACTGGAGAAGGAAATGACAAACTACTCCAATATCCTTGTCAAGAAAGCCCCATAGATAACTATGGTCCATGAGGTCACAAAGAGTCAGAAACAACTGAACAACAAAATTACAAAAAAATTATCTCATTTTTGTGCTCACAACAACCACAGAAGGTATTTTTTTATTATTATCCCAATTTTACAAAGAAGTAGACCAAGGCAGGCAGAAATTAAGTGACTTGCCCAAGGTTGTATGGCTAGTAACTGTCTGAGGCTGAATTTGAACTCATGTTCCCTGACTTAGAGTCCAGCCCTTCAGATCTAAATAAGGTAAACTTTTTTATGTCACGAACCCCTTTGCAGGCTGGTTGAACGTATGTATCTATTCTCAAAATAATGTTTTTAAATGAACAAAATAGGGCTACAGAGGAAACTAGTCATGTTCAAATGCAGTTATCAAGGTTAAAGAATAAAAAAATAAACAGATTAAGAACCCCTGATCTAAGTACAAATTTTGTTTACAATTCAATTCAACAAACAACAAACATTTATTAGATGCCTACTGTGTTCTATTCTTTGTATTTGTTTCTCCAGCATGTGGCACAGTGCTTGGTACATAGTAGAAACTTAATCAGTGTTTATTGACAGATTAATAGTATATGCAAGACACTCAAATAAGTTTCAGAGATACAAAAATAAATCAAGTCCTTGCCCTCAGGAAGGTTACATTCTACTGCGAAGATACAATATGTACACAGTGATGTAAAAACAAAGTAGACAAACATGTCCTCCAAGAGGCCCAGTTGTCTTTGGGCTGATCGTGGAAACTCCCCCAGCTGCTAATGGATCCCTTTCCCCAATTCCCATTTAAGTCAAATGGAACTCTTTCCAAAGCAGATACATTTGGCCTTACAGAGATTGATGAACTTTATTTCCCCACAGTGACATGCCATCTTCTTTGAACTGCTGCACTGATGTAACTAACAGCCGTTTTGCTTTTCTTTTCTTTTCTTTTTTTTTAAGAAGTTAATATACCAAAGCCATATAATATGTGTCTGATTAGCTTGGCGCACTATCAGATTAAACTACATATTTTATATGTGTATATTTGGGAGTGAGGGAATATTGCTTTAAGCATGTATGTTAATATTTTAGATAATCTATTTTAAACTGTTATCCTGCATATGGAAATGCATATTCAAATATTCCAAGTTGCAAGGCAAATAGAGTAAATTCCAGCTCCAGCATATGGTCCCAAAAAGAAAACATCAAACCTCCTAGGGTCAAGCAGGAAGTATGTCACACAGATTCTATCTCTTGTTCCACATTAGCCAAGCAAAAGAACAAAAGAAAACTGAACACTGTTGGACCATGATGATTTATTCTCTAAGTTAATAAAGAGCAGAACTACTGTAAAGAGTATCCCAGGAGAGCTTCTTTTTGTACAATGAGGAAGCCTATGGACCAGTAGCTAGAGTCATGGATTTCAGAATCCATAAAGCATATTGTTAAGTAATTTATAAACATACTAGAAAACAAAGTGGTCGTTTTTATAAGGAGCACAAAAGACATAGAACTAAATGAAGACTTAATAGTGATGTACTACATAATGAATAGATAAAAGAGCAAATTATAGGAACAATGAACAACTATGTGAAAAGAAAATTGGAATAATGAGATTATATGCCAAAATAGATGAAATGGATTTGACCAGTCCTTGGAGGGGGACAGAAACATATCTCTGAGAATATACATTAACAAAAACAGATCAGAAAGATTTTTAAATGGACTGAATATACAAATCAAAAATTAGAAAGTCAACAAATTAACCCAAAATGAGAACAAAAGAGGAAATGTTGAAAATTAGAGGAGAAATAGATAAATTGGAAACAAATAAGTGAAAAAAACAATTACAAGGGATTTAACTATCCCAGTTCCTCTAGAGAGAACTGGAGAGGGAGGAAGGGGTCTAAAATGGAGACAATTTTTCAGTTCAATGAGCTATCCCTTCTCCCTGACATTATCCTTCTCTGTCCCAGGCCGCACCTTAGCTAAAAATGTCCCTGAGCTGGGAAAAGAGAAGCAGGTGAAAGAAAGGAGGCTGACATTCATTCCCAAATGAGAAGGGCTCAGAGCATAGGATTCAATGAGGAGGTGGGGGATACGGGGGAGGACTGGCAGGGGGGAGGCAGGACTTGGCACGAAGAAGGTTACATAACATGAACCAGCCTCAAATTATGTGCCAGCAATTTACACGAGTTTCGGTGACTGTTTACATTGCTGTTTATTTAAAAATCAGTACTTATCTTGGCCACCGCAGCAACAACCCATAGCTGACATGAAAATATTGGACACCTTCATTAGACCCAGAGTCACCCAGATTCAATACAAACCCCTGTTCTGCTCCGTGGTCACGGTCCCCACCCCCCATCTCTCCACTCCCCTACTCCCCCACCTTCCCTTGGAAGCCACAACAAGGACGTCACAGTATTAAAGACAACTCTGACCTTTGGGGGGAGGAGGGGAAAGGGGTTCCAGACAGTCTTCTTAATGCCCTCACCCAAGCTACACTCAGTAACAATTTGCCACTGCCAAGGCTAGCCTAAAACTATTCAGAGATTTTTAGATTTGAAAGAGACCTCCAAGGGTTAGTTGCCCATCCCTTCAACCTTTCTATGAGTCAATATCTAAATCACTACAAGAGATCAGCCATTGTTTATTTTGTTCTCAAAGATATCTGGGGGGTTGGATTCTTGTAATCCCATTCTCTCTGTTTTTGTTCATTTGGGATGGTTGGTGTAGGCTTTGTTTTTGTTTTTTTTTTTCCTCTACCCCTCCCTTTCATTTTTCTTAAAGACAATCATATAAAAGCAAGAGATCATAAGACTTGGAGCTATCTTTGACCCTGGAGGTCCTCTAATCCCACCCACTCCTTTTACAAATGAGAAAACAAGCCAACAAAAGTTAAGTCATAGGTCATAGCTTTAGAGCTATAACTAACTTTGAAGGTCATATAATCTAACCTCTTCATTTCACAAATGAAGAAATTAAGCCCAAAAAGACTGACTAAGTGATTTGCCCAAGGTCGCTCAGGTAGTAAGCTACAGAATTCATATAGGGACTTAAAGACTTACATACATTATTTCATTTGATCTTCACTATATCCTTGCAAAATAGGAGTTACTGGTATTTTTATTACACTTTTACAGATGAAAAATTGAAGGTAAGAAAGATTAAGTGAATGGTCAACTACAGTCACACAACTGGTTAAGTGTTCAAAGTCAAATTCAAATCCAAGATTTCATTTCTTTTCAAGTGAATCCTGTAATGGGTGCTGCATATCATTTTAAATCCATGGCCCTTATCACTACCAACCGGCACAAACACAGACTGGGTTTGATCCTGGAAAGTGTGAAAGCTTGACTTCACATCCTGCCTCTGTCACTAAATATACTTTTGTAACTTTGGGCAAGTCAACTTAACTCCTGCTGGTCCTCAGTTTCATGTAAAACGAGAGAATTGGCCTGGGTTGTCTCTAAGGTCTCTTCTCAGGTCTAAATCTATGATCTCATGATCCTATGAATGGGAGAATTCCAAAAGGTTTAAAAAGGAAGAGGCCATTCCAGATGGATGCACAATGTAAGAAAAAGATGAGAGAGGGGAGGGAAATACGAGTTTGGAGAATTTTTCATATTCCAGTTTGACTAGAGCATATTGTCATTATTATTATTATTATTATTATTATTATTGAAACAACATGTCAACTGGGAGACAGCCTATGAATCAATAAGAATGGATGCAAGTCTTGCCTCTGACCTATACTGGCTCTGTGACCCTGGGCAGGTTTCAACCTCTCAGTGTTCTGTATAACTTCTTTGAACCCATGTGTCAGAGTAAGGACCTAATTCTCTATCATTCTGAAAATGGCTCTATCCATTCAACCGTATGTCATCTTCCTCCTCATCACCATATTATAACACCATCATTGGTAGGAGGAGTTTTCTCATTCAGAAGTTCCTCGTATCAATTAAAACACATAACCAAGTCTATTATCTATTATCATTATCAAATGAAGGATTCTCTTCTGGAAAAAAGGAGGTGAGGCATCTTGGGGAATCTTTAACCCCTGAAAATGATCATTTTGGTTTGTGGAGACCCAATAAATTTGTGAATTGTGCAAGAGGACCTGGGTTAAGTTGCTTTCTTCTGTTTAGCAGCTAAGTGACATTGAGTCAAATATTTTATGTCTCTAGCCCCTGTTGTCTCAAATATGTAAAGGACACTGTTCTCCCTAATTCATAGAGTTGTTGTGGGGTCCAAATGAGTTCACATAAGTCTTTTGGAAGCTTAAAGTATAAAATATTATTATTCTAATTTAGAAAGGCAGCTTGGAATAATGGTTAGAAAGCCTTGTAAGGAAGTTGTTGTTCTGTCATTTGTTTCAATTGTGATCCCATTTAGGTTTTCTTGGCAAAGGTACTGGGGTGGCTTGTCATTTCCTTCTCCAGCTCATTTTATAGATGAGGAAACTGAAGCAATGGGGTTCAGTGACTTGACCAAGATTACACTGCTAGTAAGTATCTGAGGTCAGATTTGAACTCAGGAAGATGAGTCTTTATGACTCCAGACCTGATACTCTCTCCTCTATGTCCCTTAGGGTATTACACTATGGTATTAATCATAGTTCATTTTTATTTATCTTATTTTGCATCATCTACTCTTTAATTCATATACTCTATAACCTAAGTCTAAGTCTAAAATGCGCCAGAAAAAAGGATGGCCTTAATTATTCTTTCAATTGATATCTGTTGAGCCTGTGCTCTGCTTGACAAAGGGTTTTTTATATATATGTATTGGCTTGAACACCAGCTATGTACTGAAATGAAGAAACTATATAGCCCCTATACCAGTGATGGAGATTCTATTAGAACCAGAGTGCCGGACCCCATACCTACCCCATTCCCCCAGACCAAGTGCCATGCTCCTCCATCCACCAAGTGCTGAGGGTGCCCTGCCCCCAATCTTACCCCACACAGGGGAGGGAGAAAGTGATCCCCTTGGGCTGCTGGGCAGAGGGATGGGTGACGTGAAAAAAATGTTGTCAGGCATGGAGGAGAGCGGGGAAAGGAGCAGCTCTTTCTGAGTCCCTCTGCCTTTCTAGTAATGAATTCTTGGGGAGAAGACAAGAAGGCAGGAGGGAGCTCTAAAGAGAAGCGTTAACCACAAATGAAATAATAAGAACACCCAAAGCAGCTACGACCTCTTAATTATGACAAGGAACTCCTGGTTGGAAACTTCTCCACCATTACAATTAGGCTATAAGTTGGTAGGGAAGGAGAAGTCATTAGGATCATCATTTTCATGGCCATCTGGCCCAATCTCCTCATATTACAAATGAGGAAAATGAGTATCTGGGAGGTAAATGAATGAACGAATGAATAAGCATTTATTGCTTATTAAGTGCAAAGCACTTTGCTAAGTGCTGCAGATAGAGAGAAAAATGAGTGTGTGTGTGTGTGTGTGTGTGTGTGTGTGTGTGAGAGAGAGAGAGAGAGAGAGAGAGAGAGAGAGAGAGAGAGAGAGA
>NW_025350878.1:0-7434 GCF_016433145.1 Gracilinanus agilis
CAGGCTGATACCTTCTCTGCAAGAAGAGAGTCAGAGAGCTGTCCAAGATCCCACTGTCAGTATGTATCAGGGGCAGAACCCAAGTCTCTTTGCCTCTCCGGCCAATTTCTATCTCCCTGTGCTACTGTTGAATCTCAGGTCAGGCATCAGCTTCTGGGAACTTGGAGCCAGGGATGAGATCTGGTATGAATCAGTCTCCCATTTCTTGGAAGTGAATATAATCAATCACCTAATTTACTGACTCATAGATTTGGAGATGAAAAGGATGCTCTAGTGATTGAATTGAACCCCTTTAGGTTACATTTAAGGAAAAGGAGACCCAGAGAATTAGGTGACTTGACTAGGGTCATCCAGCTAGTAAGGAGCTGAGTCAGGATTGGAATTCGAGTCTCTGTGACTCCAGGTCCAGTGCTGTATCTATTATACTTCCTAGAAGTAGCCTGAGCAGAGAAAGATAGGGTAAAGAGTTCCCTCTCTCATTCTGGACATCATGCAAATAGAACCTACATTGATAATGGGTTTGGGGTCTGCTTTGTCATACAGTTGGTTCCTATTGAGCTTGTAGTCCACTTAAACCCCCAGATCTTTGTCACATGAAGTGTTTTCTAGTTAGTTCTTCTCATCTTATGCTTACTCAATTGAATTTTTGAACCCCAAAGTAGGACTTTAGATTTATTTCTCTTAATTTTCATTATTGGGACCTTTCCCCTCTGTCTGTGTGACCCCTAGGGTTGGTAACCATGCCTTTATCCCAGTCATTAATAAATTTTATACTTAATAACCCAAGACCAGAACAGATTCCTGCGGCACTCCAATAGAGTCTTCTCTCAATGGGCATATCCATGGACAAGCGGTTTAGACATTTAGCTCTCTGTCATTTTCCCCTTGGCCAAGCCCTCTTGAGCTTGTGCACAAATGTTTCCCAAGAGCCTTCACAAAATCAAAAATTCCAGAGTTGAAAGGGACCCCAGGATCCATCTAGAGCCACCCTTTTGACCTGTTTGACTTTGGCAAACGCCTTTCTTAATAGAAATTATATCGTGTCTATGGAATTTCCTTGATCCGCCAGTCTAGTAGCTCTGTCAAAATAGGAAATTAAGTTAGTCTGGCATGACCTGCTCTTAATGAATCCATGTTGTCTCTTGGTAATCATGGCTTTTTCCCCCCTAGAGGTTCACACAAAGCATCCCTTTAATAATATATTCTAGAATTTTGCCAGGAATTGCAACCAAACTTACAGACTCTGCCCTTTTCCTTTTTTTATTTTTTAAATCAGGACAACATTTGCCTACTTCTGATCATGTGGTACCTCTCCCACTCGCCATGATTTTTTTTTCATTGATCATCACCATCAGAGGCTCAACCACAATAGTTCTTTTGACCCCTAGGGCTGGGTTTGCCTGGTCTTGGGGACTTAAATATCCTGAGAGTGGCCAGGCAGACTCTTCCTTTAGTTATTTCAAATCTCCAGCCAAATACTTTAGTCAGATCCTCCCCCAAAATTGTCCTCATTAGAGAAAAATGAAGCAACCCAGAAATGGAACAGTTCTTATTTTATTTTATTTTTGAACCCTCACCTTCCATCTTGGAGTCAATACTATGTATTGGTTCCAAGGCAGAAGAGCGATAAAGACTAGGCAATGTGGGCGAAGTGACTTGCTCAGGGTCACCCAGCTGGGAAGTATCTGAGGCCAGATTTGAACCTAGGATCTCCCATCTCTAGGTCTGGCTCTCAATCCATTGAGCTACCCAGCTGCCCCCAATGGAACAGTTCTGTCCATTGTCACACCATCAAACCAACCTCTCTGAGTGGGGCTCTTATTACTTCTTTGATCTTTCATCCAACCTGGCTTAAAATTCCTGTTTTCTGTCCTCAATATTTATCACCAATTTCAGGGCTCCTGATAGGAAGCTAGGTGGCTGCTGTATACACTTGGCCCCAAGTCAGGAAGACCTCAGTTTCGAAACTTATCACATACATGAGCTTTGTGACTCTTTCCAAGCCATTTGGTCTCTATCTGCCTCAGTTTCCCCAACTGTAAAATAGAGATCATAATAATAGCACCTATGTCCCAAGGTTATTATGAAGGAAAAATGAGAAAATTATAAGGCATTTTGTCAACTTTAGCATGCTCCATAAATACTAGCTATTATATGTTACCTAGTAACTGTCAAGATGAGTCTAAGTCATCTG
The DNA here is from genome assembly GCF_016433145.1 of Gracilinanus agilis. Lineage (NCBI taxonomy): Eukaryota > Metazoa > Chordata > Mammalia > Didelphimorphia > Didelphidae > Gracilinanus > Gracilinanus agilis. The sequence goes on from NW_025350878.1 coordinate 2,195, forward strand.
CGTGGAATTTTTTTAAATATCCAGATGTTCAAGGCCATTGTAAAGAAAGAAACATCTGGATGATTGGCTAACTTTTTTTTCAGTTTTCTTCCAATATTTTGGTGTTATAAAGATAGAGTGAGTACAATAAAAATCTCAGTTTACTACCAACTATGGGGAATGGGGAGAGGAAGGGGAAAGGCAACAGGTGATCTCCATTTTCCACCCCTGGACCTTTGTAAAGGTTGCCCAAGAGACTGGAATTCCATGCCCTTCACCTATCATCCTCTTATAATCTCTAGCTTCCTTCAAAGCTCCCAAATTACAGGACTGCTTTCCTAATTATCATTGCTTTAAGTACTCCTAATTTAAAAAAAAATCCTCTTTATTTTAATTAGAAGGCATTTGCACAGTGGAAAAGAGTATTGGATTGGGGGAAGCCCTGGGTTCGAGTTCTAGTTTTACCATTTTATCTGTGTGAATTCGGGAAAGTTATTTTTTCCTTTCACATGTTTAAAATAAGGAGTTAACAATTCTTTTGCCCAATTCCATATGTAGCTCCTTTCTACTATGCCTCAGGCCACAATTTTGAATTTCTTTTAAAAGCTTGTCTCAGGCTGATATAGCTAGGTGCCACAGTAGGTACTGTGCAGGACTTGGAATCAAGAAGACCTAAGTTATAATTGTCCCTCAGGTGGTTTTTAGGAGTGCTATCCTGGAAAAGTCACTTAAAACCGCTCTCAGGCTCACTTTCCTCATCTGTAAAATGGGTATAATAAAAGAGCAGAGTCTATGACTTTGGTTGCGATTCCTGGCAAAATTCTAGAATATATGTGACGGTTAAATAAAATAATACATGTACAATCCTTTGTAAATCTTAAAGCACTATGGCAAGTGAGTGGCAAACTTTTGCCTCTCAAATAGTACTCATGAGTACTGTCTATGTATATGTGTCTATGTTTCATTTTGACTGGAATAGAGAGTGTCAGAAAAGTATATGATCATCCAGAAATGGTAGTCTGCCACTGGGGTGTAAAAAGTTTAAAATGGCCAAAATAGGAGCCTTTTATTTTATCCTAAAGGCAATAGGGAGCCAGTGATGGTTTCTGAGGATGGGAGTAACATTTAGACTTCTACTTTAGGCAAGTCACTTTGGCAGCTGTGAGGACAGCTCTAGAGGCACTCTCATTCCCTATCCATGGTCCTATGATCCTCTAATCTAATTTCAGTGGGATCCATGCAAAACCCCGTAGGCCAGTGAGGAAGGGACTCCACGTGGACAGAGGCCAGTTGTCCCAGGGCTATCAATGACAATTGCACCAGTCAGGACCCCAGGCAGCCCTGCACGGTGGAGCATGCAGCAAAGAGAAGTCATTCATTGAGCTTTGGATCAAATCCCAATAATTTTCCTACAAGGACCTCTATTTATAGAGTCACTCTTTTTCACTTAAGGGTCAGTCAACCATCCATATATTTTCAAGAGTTTATAACTCTATTATTAAATTTAAAAGTTGGCTTCGGTTTTAATTTAGAGTGAAAAAATGTATACTTTGGGGGAAAAGTCGCTGGAATTTGCTTGACGCCGATTGCCAGCAAGTGTATTTCCAAGTGTTTACTTTTCTCGGAGGAATTTAGAAAAGGATAAGGCTGACAGATAGAGGCAGCACAGGGCAGAGGACAGAGCAGTGAACTTGGAGTCAGGAAGGCCTGAATTTAAATCTGGCCTCAGATGTGTATCAGCTCTCTGACCCTGGACATGCCAGTTAAAATCTTTGTGCCTCAGTTTCCTCATTTCTAAAAAAGGCAGGAGTGTGTGTGTGTGTGTATGTGTGTGTGAATGAGATGACTTCGTCTTCCCCACTAACTCTAAATCTACAATCCTATGATCTTGTCAAAAAAAACCTTGGTTCAAGTCTTAACACTGACATTAGCAGCATGACCTTGGGCAGGTCACCTAACTTGAATGTGTCTTAGTCAACTCCCAGTGACTTATCTACTAAGACACAGATGGCTTGTGATTTGGGATGGTGGAGTAACTCCCTTCAATGGGAGTTCCTCACAATGGAGAAACTACAGATCATTCCCTGGCTTTTGTCAAGACCCCTCTAAAATCTGAGCATGTGCAAGAAGCGTTTCATGAACCCCCTTTAATTCTACTTCCTTTCTTCTGTTGATTATTATTTCTCACTCATTCTGTATATTAACTTCTTCATCCACAGTCACCTGCATGTTGTCGTCCTCCATTAGACTGTGAGAATTTGAGGGTAAGGATTGTCTTAGATCTTTCTTTGTAATTGCAGCTCTTAGCACCATGCCTGGCATACAGTAGGTGATTAATGTTTGTTGTCTTTTCACCTTCATGAGGCTCTTTAGATGAGCTTTCCATCATGTGAATTATACAGAGTGGGACAGAGAAAAAGTAAACCGGGGGCAGCTGGGTAGCTCAGTGGATTGAGAGCCAGGCTAGAGACAGGAGGTCCTGGGTTCAAATCCGGCCTCAGAAACTTCCCAGCTGTGTGACCCTGGGCAAGTCACTTGACCCCCATTGCCCACCCTTACCACTCTTCCACCTAGTATCCAATACACAGAAGTTAAGTGTTAAAAAAAAAAAAGAAAAAAGAAACCCTTTTTCTTTTAGGTGTAGGTAGGGAAAAAATTAGTGACATCATCTAAATTTTATTTTACCTGGGCTATGAATGCCATTTTTTACTTTAGTTCCTTCAGGAGTTTTTTCTTGAATGTTTGATATGTCTTCTTTCCATAACCGAAAACTAATTTTAAAAAGATTCTTCCTAGATTCAAAGCTAATATCATCCTTAGGATCTAAAATGTTGTAAAGAAACATGGTAGTGTATTGTAACCAGTCTCTTCTTAGTTAACATCCACATAATATTTTAAGGTTTGCAAAGGATTTTTGTATCTATTATCTTGTTGGATGATCACCACAGTCCTGTGAAGTAGATTGCTATTATTTTTTCCATTTTACAGATAAGACAACTGAGGATGAGAAGGTTAAGTGACTTGCCCAGGGTCACACAATCACTAAATGTCCAAGACAGAATTCAAACTCCAGCCTTTCTGGCTTCAGGTTTAGCGCTCCATGCATAGTACCATCTCTCTTCCTAGCTTCTTTTCATGCCTTTGACCCCATAGAGCAAACCCAGGAAGAATCAGTGGAATTTGTACAGAGGCAGGTTTTGGCTGGGTGTCAGTAAAAGCTTTCTAACAATCAGAGCTGTCTGAAAGTAGAAACGATTGCCTCAAGGGGTGGTGAGTTCCCCCTTTCTAGAAGTCTTCAAGGAGAGACTGGAGCAGCATGGCTTAGGGAGGACCCTTAAATTATCCACTATCTTAACTGAAATGAGTTTAAGTAATTTGCTAGAATTCACAGAGTCAATTAAGTGACCCAGGTCAGGATTTGAACCCTGGTCCTCTGACTCCAAAGTATTCTTTCCAAAGTACCATGCTGACTCTGCTGTAAAGGGGATTCTTTTTCAGTTGTGGATTGGACTAGACAGCCTCTGTGGACCGTTCTCACTCTGAGATCCAGTGATTCCGTGAATTCTCCAGAGTGGAATAGGGAAAAATCCTCTTGGTTTGGACACTGAGGTGAACAGTAAATCCTTTTTCTTTTAGATGTAAAGGGAAAAATGAGAGATATCATCTAATTTTAATTTTACCTGGACTATGAATTCAAAAGAAAGCATGCCAGTTTTTACTTTATTTCTTCTAGGAGATTTTTCTTGAATGCTTGATATATGTTTTCTTTCACAATGTGACAAATTTGGAAATATGTATTGTGTGATAGAACATGCATATCATATCATCTAGCTTGCTGCCTCTGCCTCAGGAAGGGAAGAGGGGAAGGAGAAAGGAAAAGAATTTGAATCACCAAATGTTAGAAAATGAAAGTTACAAATTGTTTTTGCATGCAAATGAGAAAAATACAATACTTTTTTAATCCAGACTATCTAAAATAGGAATTCTTAAAGTGGGGGCTCATAGACATCCTAGGGATCTAGTTAGGAGAACTTGTATGGGAAAAATGCATTTTTGTCAATAATTTCTAACTGATATTTAGTTGATTGATTTTTAATTAGATACTGATTATTTGAAATTGATTGAATGAAGCTGATATTTTAATTTTTTAAATCCATGATTCAGAGAAAGAGTTATTAACCTGACAGAGAGATCCAGGACACACACAAAGAGGTTAAGAATCACTGCTTTAAAAGGAAGTAAATTATATCAGAGAGCAGTGAACCAGGAGTCAGAGGAGATGTGGGTTCAAATCCTCCCAATCTGCCATTAGTTGTGGGTCCTTGGAAAAGCCATTGTCTCTGAAACTCAGTTAATCTGTAAACTAGGAAAATTTTTGTCTAAACTATATTAATGGCTCCAGGCTGAAAATGGAAGTTTACTTTTCCCTGGGAGAGTAATGCTGTCTGCAACCCTGGAAAATTCCTAGGAAGAGTCATGCTTTCCATTGCCTAGAGCAGTGATGGGCAACCTTTTGATATTGGTGTGTCAAAATTCACCAAAAAAACAAGCACAACTAGGGTTGTGTGTCACTTTGAGAAAAAAAAAACATGATTTCACGATATTTATAGTTTAAATAACAAAAATGTATAATTGTAACATATAACTGTATTTAATAAACCAAAAACTAATTATTTAACTTACCTGCTTAGTGACAGTTGTTTTGGCTTACAGACCACCGGCACAGTGTCTACACTACACTGCAGCAAATTTTTCATCTTCAGCATGCGGCCCCACACTTCTCTGTATGCAGCCTCGAGTCATCGAAAATGGCTACACATGTCAGTGCTGACATGCGTGTCATAGGTTTGCCATCAGGGGCCTAGAGTAATTCACAGGCTGAATATTCAGTGCGATGCAACTTATTGGCAAGCCTTTATTAAATGCCTACTGTGTGCCAAACACTATACTGAGCATTAGGGATATGAAAGAAATGAAAGTCTTCTCCACTCCTTAGCAATTTTATATTCTATTGTGTGAACATGAATTCAGCTACTTCCCTCTATGTTCTCTGTCTCTCTGTCTCTCTCTGTCTCTCTGTCTCTCATATATATATATAACATGGTATAGTGGTTAGTCACAAAGGTTGAATCTTCTCTCTCATATATCTATCTATCTCTCTATATCTATATCTATCTATCTATATCTATATCTATATCTATATCTATATCTATATCTATATCTATATCTATCTATCTATCTATCTATCTATCTATCTATCT
>NW_025350879.1:0-4474 GCF_016433145.1 Gracilinanus agilis
CAAATCATATGTATTATTATTGTCATATTACATATTATGTTATGTTTATATATATAATTTAAAATAAATGGGAATGAAAAAATCCCTTATATGTAAAGTTCTTCCTGATTTCCTAGTTGCTAGTGACTTCCCTCTGTTCCAATTACTCTGTATTTATTTTGTAAATATTTACATATGTACATATTTTCTCTCCAATAAAACAGAAGTTCTCAGAGGGCAAGAATGATTTTTTTTTCCATTTTGTATCTCCAACACCTAATACTAGGCCGAGGCCAAGTATTAATAAATACTTTTTGACTGATTGGTTGAAGGAGCAATCAGACAACTAACAAGAGACCAGAAAGAGGGAAGTGTCATCAGGAAAACCTAGGGAGAAAAGAATATCTGGGAGGACTAAGTCAGCAGGGTCTAATACTGAAGACTGAAGACTGAGAAAAAAGCCATTGGATTTGGTAATGAAGAGACGACTGGCCACCTTGTTGAGAAGAAGTGGGATTTGAAGCCAGCTGCTGAGAAGTGAGTGAGTAGGAGCTAATCAAGTGGAGATGAGGGGTATGGGTAGCTTTTTATAAAAATCTGTGAAAAAGAGAAGCGATATAGCATCTACCTTCAGAGTATGGTAGGATCAAGTGAAGCTTTCTTGACTTTTTTAATTTTTTTAAAGAATCATAGCTTAGCAAGCAGAGTAGAAGAATGGGCTCCATATGTATAGTGAGTCTCCCATTTATGGCAAGGGAGTTGCCATTGTGTGTGGCTGGAAGGGAGGCAGAATAAACATTTCTAACCTTTTCTCTTCCCACTCTTCTCCAAGAGAGACTTTTAATTTTTGCCAGAAGAAGCAGGAAGTTGGGGCTGGAGACTACCATTCTGCCCTCTTTAGAGAGAGAGTATACCAGACTAAAAGTATATTTATCTGCCCCCTTAAATATTCTTTGTCTCTAGGGGTTCTATCTAACTTCTGATTGATTTGTCATTTTAGGAGAAAAAGGGGCCCTAAACTCTATTCAGGGCTTCACCCTACCCTTACCTTATACCATTTCAACAATGAATATGCAGAGCAAAGAGCAAAGAAACTCATTTATCCAAATCATAGCCAAATAGAAACCAGAGAAGGTATATGTGAGCTATCTGCCAGACAATAGAGAGTGAAGGCACTTTCCCATTGGGAGTGAAGACTTTAAAGTAGCAAACTGGAATAGGGGCATGATGGAGACTGTCCATTCTTCTCATGTTTTTCCAGAGTTTTTTCCTCTAGCAATCTGAAATGGGGTTGGCCTTTTCCATCTTCTCTCTTGAAGTTGGATGTTGACTTGATACTCAAAGAAAATTTGCAGACTCTCATGGTTTCAGGAGAAGGTAAGAGTTTTTAAAAAAAAGATAGTCGATAAGGAGAAATTGAAAATTAGGGAGAGAGAAGGAATGATGAAGTGTATAATTCACGGAGGAAACAAGGGTTAAGAGCACAAGAAGAGGATTTGACTTTTGTGAGGAGAAAGATCATTCTTCCTCTGAACCTGGAGCAGAGGAAGAGAGGATCCAGGAGGATTTATAGGTCATTTAAAGGATAGAGTTGAGATGAAGAGCAATGGATGAGAGAACAGAAGATGCTGAAATAGACTGATCTACTAGTCTAGTTATCCTGTCAAAAAAGGAAACAAAGTCAGTCTGAGCCTCCATGCACTAGAATTAGTCAACAAAAGAGGACACTACCAGTGGTGGTGGTGTGGAGCTTTGTGTAGATGGAGGTGCTTAAGTTGTGTCCGAAAGGAAGTACAAGATTCTATAGGTGGAGATGAGAAGGGAGCATATTCCAGGCATGGGATACAAAAGTGCACGAATGCATGGAGGCTGGAAACAGTGTGGCCTTCAATATGCAAAAGGTCTCCCTTCCTCCCTTCCCTCCCCCCTCCAAGAGATGTTAAGCAATTTGATCTGGTTTATCATGCAAAACACTTTCATATTGTCCATTGTTGTAAAAAATACTCCTATAAAAACCAAAACCCCTAAATAAAAAAACATAAATAAACTATAGTGAAAAATAGCATTCTTAGATTTGCATTCTGACTCCAACAGTTCTTTCTCTAGAAGTGGATAGCATTCTTTGTCCTAAGTCCCTCAGAATTGTCTTGGATCATTGTATTGCTGAGAGTAACTAAGTCTATCACAGTTGATCATTCCACAATATTGCCATCACAGTGTACAATGTTCTCCTGGTTCTGCTTATTTCTCTCTGCATCAGTTCATGTAGGTCTTTCCAGCTCTTTCTGAAATCATCTGTTTCATCAGCCATTCCCCAATTGATGGACATCTCCTCAATTTCCAATTCTTTGCCACCACCAAAGGGTCTGCTATAAATATTTTTGTACAAGTAGGTTCTTTCCCCTTTTTTGTTATCTCTTTGGAATACAGACTCAGTAGTGTTATTACAGGATCAAAGGATATGTACAGTTTTATAGTTCTTTGAGCATAATTCCAAATTGCCCTTCAGAATGGTTGGATCAGTTCACAACTCCACTAACAATGAATTAGTGTATCAATTTTACCATATCCCCTCCAACATTTATTATTTTCCTTTACTGTCATATTGGCCAATCTGATAGGTGTGAGATGCTACCTCAGAGTTGTTTTAATTTGCATTTCTCTAATCAAGAGAGATTTAGAACCATACTAAACAAGTCTTGAAGATAGTTGATTGCCTCTTTGGGGAAAAACTTAGCCTAGCCTGCATGGCAGAGACTTTACAGGCTTAGTAGAGGTTGCTTTTACCACGAATTAGAACAAAGCAAAAAAAGATGAGAAAGGGTTTTCTACACGTTAACAGCTTTAAAAGCCAAACAGAAAACTTTGTATCTGATGCTAGGAGCAATAAGGAGCTCCTGAGGCTTATTGGGTCAGGTAGTAGGACAGGAGCTTAAGGGAAATCACTTTTTCATCTATATGAAGGATGACCTGGAACAGAGTGAGAGTTGAGGCAGAAAAATCAATTAGGAGCCTAAATAATCTAGATAACGAAGATCTGAACTGAAGTGTCAGCTGAGTGAATCAAGAAAAAGAATTGGACTAGAGAGATATTGTAGATCTTGAAACATCAAAATTTAGCAGCTAACTGCTGGATCTGGCATCTTCCTGAGGTCAAATCTGACCACAGACACTTACTAGCTGAGTGACCCCCAGGGAAGCCACTTTCGACCTGTTGGCCTCTGTTTCTCATTTATAAAATGAGTTGGAGAAGAAAGTAGCCACTCCAAATATTTTGCCAACTAAACAATGCCTCAATAAATTATGTGTAGAGTTTGACAAAATACGGATTAAAGGATAAATCTGAAGGGATGAACTAAAAAGATTGGATGAAGAGTGATGCTCTCAATAGAAATAGAGAAATTTGGTAGAAGGGGATGCATATAAATTTTAAGGAAAAGGTTCTGTTATGGATGCGTTGGGGTTGAATTCATTTCCAGTTCTGAACTACTACTCTTGGTTTCCATGATTGTTCAAATATTGTAGCTTTTAAAGATTTGTCAGTTCTTTTCAACACCTTATTGTATGGTTGTTTCACTTGTGTCTGACTCTTTGTCCATTTGGGGTTTTCTTGGCAAAGACATTGGAATGGTTTGCCATTTCCTTTTCCAGCTCATTTTATAGATGAGAAAACTGAGGCCAACAGGGTTAAGTGACTTGCCCAAGATCACATAGTTCGTAAGTATCTGAGGCTGGATTTGTACTCAGAGTTTCCAATCTCCATGCTTGGAACTCTAACCATTGCACCATAGAGGTTATAGTTTAGTCAAACCTGGCCACTGAGCGCAGCTAGGGGCAGTCTTACTATCTCTTCACTGCTCTTGAGAGCCAGCTCCCTGCTAACCATTTTTGTTTTATTTAGACTTTTTTCCTAGTCTGAAGATCCTTCTCTTTGGCAGAGAAAATAGAGTGTGTGGTGTTCTGCTAATTTAGCAGGCTCACCTCTGGGCATTGTATACTTGGAGAGATTGTAAAGGAATGCTTACCACTACTCTACCTTAAAATCTGGGGAAGCCTCAGATTGATACCATATTGGCCTCAATGGAACTGAAACATGCTAGAAAACAGGCTGAAAGCCAGCTGGTCCCACCAGAAAAACCCTTCCTCCCTTTCCTTTTTTCCTTTTCTAAATCCTACAAAAGGAAACTGTAGAGTTATACCAACTCTCACACAAAGGTGAATGGGGATTAAAAATCCAAGACCATTGGGAAAATGGGAGTTCTCTTCATCTTTTTTTCACCTCTAAGATCAAATATAAAATTTTCTGTGTGACATTTGCAGTCTGGCTACTACAATTTTCTCCTTTCCCACACATTCTGTGATCCCGTGGCATTGGACTCCTTGCTGTTCCTTCAGTTATACATTTCCAGGCTGGGCATCTTCATTGGACATCTCCCAAGTCGTCGTCGTCTTCTTCTTCTTCTTCTTCTTCTTCTTCTTCTTCTTCTTCTTCTTC
>NW_025350880.1:0-4142 GCF_016433145.1 Gracilinanus agilis
ATAATAGAGTATAGACTTCTGCCAGAATTTGAAGCCAAGTCATAGTTTGCAGATTTCCACTCTCTGTTTTGCACTATCAGGACAAATTTGTCCTATATCAATAATATAACATGTTTTCAGTTGTCCATAAATAATCAAAGATCACTGATAGTAACTTAGTAATTATTTCTGTTATGTTTTTCAGTGCTTTTGGACATGCTAACAACCTTGTAGAAGAAAAGTAGATGCTCTCTTTCTATTAGAACAGATTCTGATGATGATGGTAAAATAATTCAAAAGTCTGTCCTTTCATTTCAAATAAGTAAAAGTTTTAGGATAATTTCCACATATCTAGCACTAGTAGCAAGGAAGATAGTGCTAATGGAAAGGAATTTTTTCATCCAAACCCCCAAAATGGTAAGATTTAGGAAGTGGTCTCTGAATCAGAAGGAAGACAATTCAAAAGTCAGGCTTAACATTCAGATTATTACTGACTGAGTGTGGCTGCTATTCTGATTTACAAAAGAGATGAAATGGGTCTGAGGCTACAAGTTAGACATTTCTCATATGGGGAAGAGAGCACATGCTATGTTTAATTCAGTGAAGAACCAGAAGACAATAGTTCAGTAAAGAAAATGGCTCAGTAGGTAGCATCAACAATTTTTACTTCAGTTCAAAAAGTAGTTTGGAAAAGGTGTCCAGCACATGACATCAACAGATCAAGAAACTGTGTCAGTGGTGGCAATTACAGAAGTATGAAGATGTAGACACAGTCCTAGAAATATGAATTACTTGGCTATATATATGTACTTGTTCCAATTGTTGAATGTGAACTGTGGAGATAGTTTCCTTGTTATTTACCTTACATACTACTTAATTAAATGTCCTTTGCTTTGAATTTATATCTTCTGGTTTGGTGTGGTAAAAGAGAAAATTAAGTGTGGACCCACGAACTGTGGTTTTGAATAATCTTGCATGCCTTGAACTTGAAATTAGTGTTTTGCTGCTCATAGCATTTAAAAATTATGAATATATTTTATTTTACCAATTACATATAATAACAAATTTCCACATAAGTTTTCCAAAGTTATATGATCCAAATTGTTTCCCACCCTCCCTTAGCTCCTCTCTCTCAGAACTGGCAAGCAATTTGATCTGGGTTACACATGTATTATTATTCAAAACATATTTCCATATTGATCATTTTGCATGGAAAACCCCAGATGAAGTCATGAAGAGTGACTAGAACAACTGAACAACAATAATACATACATACATAAATGTATGTATATATACACACCACGCACACAGAGCTAGATGCCATTGAAGTATTAGCCCCAATCCCTAATAGTACAACCCTAATATCTAATACCAGGTAAAACAAGTAATTCTTAGGAAGGAAAGGAAACAGTCACAAAAATCAGGTATCAATTGACAAAGGTGCTGTATGGATAACAAAGCGAACTAGAGATCCTAATGCTGAGACAAATTCAATGTCATAGCTATCACTGAGAAACTTGGGGTTCATTCCCTCATTACTACTCCCCTAGACTATGGCAGTGACTTTCTAACTGGGTTCTCTGCCTCGTCTCTTCCCACTTCAATCCATCTCCCACATAGTTACCAAATTTTTCCTTAAATTCTAAAATGACTATGTCTCTACTGTAGTCAATCAACCCCAGGAGTTGCCTATTGTCTCTGGGATCAAATAGAGACCCCTTTGTTTAGCTTAACAAATTTTAGACCATAGTTTCCTATTTATCTTTTCTCTTAAACCTTTGAAACAATGTGCACTAAATCTAGGCTGCATGTCAGATTATTCATAGCTTTTCTCAGTACCATAGATAATAGATAGTAAGATAAAGGGGTCCCTTCCCCAAAGATTTCTATCATGTCTGCTTTGGCCATTAACTCTTCACTACTGATCAGAATCAAGGAATAGTATTATCTTTCCATAATTCCATTACCTTTGGAAGAACCAAATTATCATTAAGGCGGACTGAGATAATATTAGTGACTCTTTTTTTTTTCATCAAAGAGGGAACCTCAGCAAAAGTCCACCTAATTGAAGGTCATCATCACTGCCATATTATGCCTCCATGCGAGTTTTGCTATTTGTCTCTGAACTCTTCGCCTATTTTCTTTTCAAGTGACCTGTAGTGTTCTCCCTTAACATTAAAATTTCTTTCTTTTTTTCTCTTGGAGAGTATTTACCCAAAAGTCATCCACCTGGCTTCTTAGATCTGATTCTTAGATTTTTTTCACAAATATAACTTGTTAATAAATTATTTTATTCTATTCCTCTTATATTTCTGTTTCTTTCTGCATAAGGCATATACCTTTCTAAATTTACATTTTAATCATGAGCATCATCAACAATCAATCAATTAACAAATATTTATTAAGTTGCTACTATATGCCAGACAATGTTCTGGACACTGCAAATGCAGTGAGTGAAAAAAAAAACATACTTACAAGTAACTTATATTCTTGAGAAAACAAATAGATACAGAAGTACGTACAGAATAAAAATGAAAAGAAACATAAACTCATTTGAGAGTGGGGGCAGAGTATCACTGAGAGAGATCATAAGAAAAACTTCACATAGAAGATTGTTCTTGAACTTCATGTTTAAGGAAGATATGAGTTCATTTCTGGAGGTGAAGCAAGGAAGGAGTATGTTCTAGGAATGGGGTATTGTGTAGGAGGAACCGAGAGAAAGACTGGAGGTAGGTTGTACTTATCTTATTATCTATGGTACTAAGAATGAGAAAAGCTATGAGTAATCTGACATGCACCCTAGATTTAGTGCACATTTTTCAAAGGTTTAAGAGTAAAGATAAATAGGAAACTATGGTCTAAAATTTGTTAAGCTAAACAAAGGGGTCTCTATTTGATCCCAGAGACAATAGGCAGCTCCTGGGGTTGATTGATTACAGTAAAGACATAATCATATTAGAATTTAAGGAAAAATTTGGTAACTATGTGGGGATGGATTGAAGTGGGAAGAGATGAGGCAGAGAGCCCAGTTAGAAAGTCACTGCCATAGTCTAGGGGAGTAGTAATGAGGGAATGAACCCTAAGTTTCTCAGTGATAGCTATGACATTGAATTTGTCTCAGCATTAGGATCTCTAGTTCACTTTGTTATCCATACAGCACCTTTGTCGATTGATACCTGATTTTTGTGACTGTTTCCTTTCCTTCCTAAGAATTACTTGTTTTACCTGGTATTAGATATTAGGGTTGTACTATTAAGGATTGGGGCTAATACTTCAATGGCATCTAGCTCTGTGTGCATGGTGTGTATGTATACATACATTTATGTATGTATTATTGTTGTTCAGTTGTTCTAGTCACTCTTCATGACTTCATCTGGGGTTTTCCATGCAAAGATACCAGATTGGTTTGCCATATCCTTCTCCAACTCATTTTACAGATGAGGAATTGAGGCAAATGAAGATTAAATGATTTGTCCCAGTTCACACAGGGAGGAAATGTCTAAGATCAGATTTAAACTCAGAATGATGAGTTGTCCATTGTGCCAACTAGCTGCCCCTACATATACACACATGCATATATATTATATATACACACACATAGAGTACCTATCATTTCTTTCTACCTTCCCATGCAATTTTGTTCCCTTACATCTCAAGGGGGCTTAAAACTGAAAAGAGTTGCAGACATTCCTTTGTGGACAAAAAGTCCACATAGCATCTGTGATTCAGTAGAGAACTAGTAGATGGCGACAACTTAGCAGATGAACAGATGACAGTATTTAAACAGCAGATGGCAGTGCAAGAGAGATGACCAACAACTGCTATCAACTTTCAGCCCATCAGGGAAAGCAGCCCAGCAGAGGACATCACCACATCACCAGATGGGAGCATGATAACAGGAACAGCTATGGAGAAGGGTTCCAGCTGGGATACAGACCAAGAAGAATGTGTAGGTGTGTACACACACATATACACAATTTGTAGACATATGTATATATCTATATATCTATGTCTATATCTGTGTGTGTATGTGGAGAGGAAGGGAGAGAAAGTGGGGAGAGAGAGGAGGAGGAGGAGGTGGAGGAGGAGAGAGAGAGAGAGGGAGAGAGAGAGAGAGAGAGAGAGAGAGAGAGAGAGAGAGAGAGAGAGCTGTCTCTTATACA
>NW_025350881.1:0-7759 GCF_016433145.1 Gracilinanus agilis
TATTTAATATGTACATTCCAGTCATTGGAATGTATAATCTTAGAGAGCTGTCAAGGATACTGAGAGCTGGCTGGTAGTTTCATAGTTAGCATGCGCTAAAGACTTTCTAATGAAAAAGAGATTCTTTATCCATTATTCTATTACTCTACATTACCTTTAAACTTGAGTCATATTTTTCTTACCTTGTTTATTCCTATAATACTATTGCTTACCTCTTAGACAAACAATAATCCACATAGAATCAATAAGACTGAAAATGTCATGGGATTAGAAATATATTTATTTCCCTTGCATTCAAGGCTCATATATGGATTGGGCATGCTTATAATAACCTGTTCAGCAAATGTTGCATTGGGTCTTAGGAAAGGTAATTTGTGTTATTAGGGAATTTTATAGCCATTTGTCTATTAATCTTGATCTATCCAATAGGATCTTTTTGCACAAAAGGCTGACTATTCCACTTTGGTTTTTCACTTGAGAATTTTGGTAAAGGTGTCATAGGAAGAGGTACAAGGCTCTTTACAACTTTTCAGAGTTTAAAGTGGAGCATCATGACATAGCACTGCCTTTTTATTGCTTTAAAAAAATCTACAGGAAAAATTATGGTTTACGAACAGGAGGTAATAAAACTTTCTAAGCCAGGTGCTTTATAGGCAGTAGTATAGTGGACGGAGTTTCTAAAGGAAATAAAAGGTGCTGGAATTGATGTAGAAAAAGATTATGGAAGGTTTGTTCACCTTGGCAGAGAAAACAACGAAAGTGAAATTTAATTATATATTAAAGTATGATAAAAAACATTTGATTCTCATTATCTATTAATGCCCAAACAATCTTCCTACTGTGCTGCTCTGACTTTGTTACTTCTCTACTCAAAAAACTTTAGCCATTTTCCACTGCTTAGCAGGGTCAAGGACTAAGTTCCAGAGGTTGTCATTCAAGGCCCTCCACTTTCAACTTATTACTTTCCAACCTCATATTACATGACTCCTATTTTCATATTCTACATGGGTTCTTTGAATTAAGACTAAAAAAAGTCATTAGAGTTAGATCACATTTTCTTTTCTAATGCTTTTCTTTTATAGATTGGCAATTTAAAGCTAAGAATGGAGTTAAATGATTTGTCCATATTCACCAAGATTTGAACTCATGTTAAAATGACTCCAATCAGTAAACAAGCACTTTGGAATACTTAATACATATGAAGCACTGGAGATTAAAAGATTCCCTGACCTCAGGGACTTTATATTCAATTGAGCTGGTACTATTGTTGTAGAGATTAAAATTAATATACAAAAACTAAGTATTATATTTTATAAATTTTTATTAATAATAAACAAAAAAAAGTGAACTAAAAAGGTACCAACCCAGCCTGCTCACAGGAGCAAAAGAGGAAGAGGGAGGAGTTGCAGCAAACTATATACAAATGTGAGGATGCAAATGTGGACAAAGGGTAAAGCATTCTGGGTAATACAGAAAGGAAGTTTGGGTAATGTAGTTTTAGGGATTCAAGATATTTCTAACTATACATTGTAATAGGCACATTATAAGTAACTAAAATATATGACAAAAGAAAAAAAGTTAATTTTTGAGGGTTTGTCACAAGCATTTGGGGTGATGAGTCAGAAAGGTCTCTTGTAGGAAGGGGCAGATGAAATGAGTATTCCATGCTCTATCATGTTGTTGAGCCATCTCTTCTCTAGCCTAAATACCTTTGGTTTCTCCAGATGATTACATAGCACAATCATGGAGAACTAGTTTAGCTCAATTGGTGGAGGCTCCTAATAGGGTTAAATTCAGGATGATGGATTTTTTATCTCTAGTGGTAGTTCCAAAAGATCATTTTGTAAGGTGGAAAGGGATCATAATCTGTAGTTGTGAGTAAAAGTGATAACCACACAAATTTAGAGATTTTTGAAGCATGTAAATGTGGTAGTATCAAATAGAATATTATTGATGCTTTTTTCTGATTTCTTTTCCTTTGTTTTTAATTTGAAATTTTATTTTTCATATAATATAATATAACATTGCATATAATAATCTTCCATATACATTTCCCAAAATTATAATATCCAAATTGTCTCTGTG
The DNA here is from genome assembly GCF_016433145.1 of Gracilinanus agilis. NCBI lineage: Eukaryota > Metazoa > Chordata > Mammalia > Didelphimorphia > Didelphidae > Gracilinanus > Gracilinanus agilis. Next base: position 2,086 of record NW_025350881.1, read on the forward strand.
CTTTGCTTCCCTCCTCCCTCTCTGAGATGAGATAAGCAATTTGATCTGGGTTATACATGTATGATTTTGCAAAAGTTATTTCTATATTGATCATGTTGTGAGAGAACACTCAGATAAAACCATGATCCAAAAATAAAAACACAAAAAAGTAAAAAATAGTATGCTTTTAACTGCTTTCAAAAATCCATGAGCTCTTTCTCTGGAGGTGAAAATCATTCTTTGCATAAGGCCTTCAGAATTGTATCGGATCATTGTATTGCTCAGAATAACAGCCTTTCATAGTTGATCATCATATAATGTTGCTGTTACTATGTATAATGTTCTCCATCAGCTCATGTAGGTCTTTCCTGGTTTATCTGAGATCAATTCTCATAGTTCCATAGCATTCCATCACAATCATATGCCTCAATTTTCGAGCCAATCCAAATTGGACATTCCCTTAATTTCTAATTTTTTGCCACCACAAAAAGAGCTGCTATCTACCTTTTTGTACAAATAGGTCCTTTTAACTCTCAAAAAATTATTTTGTTGGGCATCTGGGTAGCTCAGTGGATTGAGAGTCAGGCCTAGAGACAGGAGGTCCTAGGTTCAAATCCGGCCTCAGACACTTCCCAGCTGTGTGACCCTGGGCAAGTCACTTGACTCCCATTGCCCACCCTTACCACTCTTCCACCTAGGAGCCAATACACAGAAGTTAAAGGTTTAAAAAAAACAAAAAAATTATTTTGTTTATGGACCTATTAAGGTGGTATTACTGAATCAAAGGGTATGCAGTTTTATAGTTCTTAGGACATATTTCTAAGTTGCCCTCCAGAATGGTTGGATCAATCTACAACTCCACCAACAGTGTATTAGTGCCTCAATTTTGCTTCATCCCCTCCAACATTTATCATTTTTCTTTACTGTCATATTAGCCTTTGCATTTCTCTAATCAAGAGTGACTTAGAACATTGTTTGTTCTATATGACTATATATATATATATGTATAATGACTATAGCACTGATTTCTTTATCTGAAAACTGCCTGTTTGTATCCCTTGACCATTTTTCAATTGGGGAATGACTTGTATTCTTATAAATTTGACTGTTCTCTATATATTTGAGAAATGAAGCCTTTATTAGAGAAATTTATTGTGAAAATAGTGCTATTGGTGTGGTCTTCTGTAGACTATGCTCCCCTCTCACCTCAGGGAAAGAGACCTTCTCTCCCTACCTTCCAAGGTATCTTCAGCAGGAAAATTGCCTCATGCTATTCTTTTGTTGGTTCTGCCATTCAAGTATTTGTTTTGAAGCTTTATTTTAAGGTTGCCTGGAGAGAGATTTCAGAGAGATTCAGGTGCTTTTTGCCTCTACTTACCCATCTTGCCTCCCTATTTCCTCATTGCTACCTTTTTTTAAAAAATGGAATTAACTGGTATAAGAAATAAAATTAATATAGCAGGATAAAATTAAAAATATCATGGTTTCAAAGGGTTTATTGAAAGCCATTTAGAAAAATGAAGACATGTGCCTGTTGAGTTATTTTAAAGGGGCCCTCCCATTTACCTGCTCCTCCCATCCTTGCTTGGCTCCTGGATCACAAAAAAGAGGAAATACGAATCCAGTTCTCAATCTTTATACTTTTCTTTATGTTACTATGCTTCCTGTATATGTGATTATACAAGAAGAATCATGGGAAATGTAGTTTGAAAGAGATCTAAATGTCCACAGGAAGTTTAGACCAGGGATTTCAAAATTAGTTCAAGGGCTTCCAAATTTCCAATATCACATTCCCCCCCTGAAGAGCCTGAGGGAGACTGGTCTCCCTGAAAGCTCTTGTAAACATAACTAACTTTTAAATTACAGAAATTTGAGGATAAAAAGAAAAGAGGACATAAAAATTGCTAGCCATATTGACAAAAAGCCAATTAGGGGGCAGTCCCCTTTGGCATAATAGTGTACATTCAAAACAAATGCATTCAGTTCCCCATAGTTCAATCAACTGCACCCCAAAGTTCATTCTGGATCTTCTTGATGCAGTGTAAGTTTCTGCAGGCATCTTCATGGTGCTTTCTCCAAACAGTTTGGTTGTCTGGATTCTGGGGAGATGGCAAATTTCTTATCCTGAAATTACTCTCAAAAGAATTTAAATTTTACATTATAGATTATACAATACAGACATTCTGAGTATAAAACATACACACCTCCCTGAGGAGAATTAATAACACATTCTCCCCTGAAGAGGGCACCCCAGATCAGCTAAGGATACATGGCTGAGTTATGGGGTTGTATGAAATCTATTGGCAAAAGAAAAAAAAAAGAAAAAAGATCCAAATAAAAGAGAAAAATTAACTTGTGAATGAAATGTAAAATGTCAAAGTCTTATGTGCAAAAATGTAAGGAAAATAAACTTATAACAGGTACTTGAATTAAGGGTCAATTAGAGTGATTTACATGCAATTGCCCAATTCAATAGCCAGGACTACAGAAAGTTGCCACACTTATAAGAGAAATAAATGTGTTTCCCTGGTTTGATTTGCCTGCACTTCTCAGGGATAGGGTGAGCCATAATGATAGCCAATCTTTGGTGCTTGACTAGAGATGAATCTCAGGGAAGTCTGGCCTCTAACATATGTCAGAAAAGCTGCAACTCCAAACCCCAAACACTAGTTTCAAGCCCTTCAGTATTGGCATAGAAGTTCCTAAATCCCAACTGGATTGGTATGGTCTATTTGACCTTGTGCTCCATGGCACTGTGCAGATTCTCTTCAATCCCATTGGGATTGGTCGGTTGGTCTCTATGACCTTGTGCCTTCTAGCACTGTTTAGTGGCTTTTGTGTTCCCTTCTCCTGGAATCAGACAGAAACATTAATCACAGTCCCATAATATTTACCAATAATTGGCAGATTACCATAGTCTAAGGCTTTTGGGTATGCATTAATATTATAGCAAATATATATTTGTATTAAACTTATATTACTATAAAATCAAAAGGAATTAATATTGATTATATGTACTTTAAGTACAAAAATGAGAAAAAAGGAAAAAGAGTCAATTATTCTTTTAAAAAAGAAAAGCAATAAGAAAATTAAAAAATCAGGGAAAAATACAGCAAGTATAAAATGAGAGAGAAAAACCTCAAATACTGTATTGCACATAGAAGGGAAAATAATAAAAGAATGTTTTAAAAACAAAAAAAAATATATAGCTTATTGAATAATAACTTTAAATGTACATTTTTATGCTGAAAGGGGATGCTCCCAATTGGTTTTTTGTCAGTGAACCTAGCAAAACATTGGTTTTGTTTTCTCTCTCTTCCATTCCCCTCTTATCTCTAATTATTGTAGTTAGAAGACCTTTGTGGGTATAAGATGATTATGTATAGTGATTACTTAGGGTGATTAGGGGTATTGTGTAAATGGAATTAGCTCACCCTCATTCATTCTTTAGACTTTAGCCACCAGAAATAATGTCACCCCACCCAATGTAGAATTAAGTGGGGAGGGGGAGGTCTGTGACCCACATGTGATAGTAAGTGATAAATCAAAAACAAGTGACTGTTCCTTGGCAGTCCAAAACAGTGTTGAGGCTGCCATTTGTCCACATGAAACTGGAGGTGGATGCAAGAAGTGATGAAAGCTGCTATCTTTTAAATATAAAGGTAACTTCCTGTAGGGGGCTTTTGGTGCTTTGAACTTGGTGTTGAAGGAGCTCTGGTAAGACCTCAGACTGCTTCCCTTTGAATTGTCATGTGGGTAAGTTAGGCTAACTCTCTTTCTCTTCCCTTGGTGTTTCTGGAGGCTCTAGCCTCAAAGAGGCCTCTCTTCTTAGAGGAGGCCTTGTGGCTAAAAGCCTTGTTTAATTAACCTCTGTGTAGCCTCTGAAACCTCCCTTGTCTGGACCTTTGATCCGGGCCAGAGTTTCTCTCTCATTTTCTCTACCTTCAACCTTCTAAGTGTAAATAAACCACCATAAAAGTCACCCTGACTTGGGTCTCCTTTATTTTGAAATCGTGTTAATCGATTTCTGGCAACCAAACCTTAAATATCTAGTCCAACCATAATAATTCCCATTTTCCCTTCTTACACTGGGTATGTATGTATGAAGACAACAATGAAAGAGCAAGTAGAAAAAGAAAGAATGAAGAATAGAAAATTGGATAATTATGATTATTATTTTTTAAACCCTTACCATCTGTCTCAGAATTGATACTAAGTATTGCTTCCAAGGCAGAAGAGTTCTAAGGAGTAGGGCAATTGGAGTTAAGGGACTTGTCCAGGGTCACACAGCTAGGAAAGTTCTGAGCCCAGAATTGAACCTCCCATTTTCAGACTGGGTTCTCTATGCATTAAGCCACTTAGCTGCCCTGAAATTAGAATAATTATTGCTGTGCCTTACTGATTCAATCAATCTATCAATCATTTGGTAAGCATTTATTATATACCTACTATATACTAGGCCCTATAATAGAGATGATATAAATTTTGAGATGACACAATTTAATCTCCTTCCTAAGTAAAGACCATAAACAGGCATCTATAAGTAAACAGAAGGAGCTTCTGAATCAGAGGAAAAGAGCTGTCAAATATTCCTTATGCTTTATTTTACAGGACACCTGTGGAACCTTCTCATTTGTATCAGGGCACTTTTGAACTAGAATTGGGGCATTTGTACTCTTTCTGCTGGAACTGTGATTTCATAGGAATTTTCCTAAAAGGGGCTCCCTATATGAATGCAGATATCAGCTCATGCAATGTATAATCTTAGGGATTTTCCTGGGGGTATTGAGAAGTTAAATTAATTAACCAGTCACATAGCCTGTAATGTGCAGAAGGAGAGCTTTTACTCATGTTTTTAGACTTCTGAGGCCAACTTTCTATCCTTTATGTCAAATTTTCCATAGAGAGCTGGGACAGATCAGATTAAGGTTGTTACTTCACTGCTTCCCTGGAAGTATACTCCAACTCTGCTTCCTTTCCATTTTGTGGAAGACCTCCATTTTGAGGAAAGCAGCAAGGGCAGTCAGGTCTTTACTCCTCTTTGGGCTCCACTCCTAACTTTATAGACTTTTTCTACCTTGTCCTTGAGCAGAAACATTTTTTTCTCCCGTAACATCATGGAAAAGTAGTTTAGCTTAATTGACAAGAGGCTTTTGACTGGGTTGAATGAAGTGTGGTAGATATTTTAGCCAAAGTAGCAGCTCCTAAAGACCACTTGTTAGGATTGTGAAGCAATAACCACACCAACAAATCAGGGTGTCTTTGAGCTTATTTTTATTTGTTGTCTTCCCCCATTAAAATGTAAATTCTTTGAGGACAGGGTTTGTGGTGTTGCTTATACCTGGCATATAGTAAGTATATAATAAATGTTATTTACTTTACTAATTTAACTTATTATCTACCATTGCCCCTTTTCTGTCATGAAGACATGGGTTCAAATCCTACCTCTGACATTTGGAAAACTCCGTGACTCTTGTCAAGATACTTTACTTCTCTCAACCTCAGTTTCTCATCTGAAAAGTAGCAATAACATCCATTGTCTTTATATTTCAGAGTTGTTGTGAGGTTCAAATGAAATATTAGTACTGTGTGTACTCATTTCAAATGTGAAAGTGCTCTACATCACTATTATATTTATTACATATTTAGACATATAAAGAACAATTAAATATTTTTACCTCCCTCCCTCTCTCCC
>NW_025350882.1:0-2664 GCF_016433145.1 Gracilinanus agilis
TATATATATATTTCTCTGGTCCCTAGAATGTAGGGCCTACCTGAGGATGGAGACTCTTTCTTTCTTCCTTCCTTCCTTCCTTCTTCCTCCCTTTCTTTCTTCCTTTCTTCCCTTCTCTTCCTTCCTTTCTTCCTTCCTTTCTTTCTTTCTTACATTTTTGAATCCCTAGTGTCTAATACATCCTTAATACATGCAAAACACATGTTTGGGCAGCTAAGCAGCATAAGTATAGCGTGCTGAGCCTGGCATCAGGAAGACTTATCTTCCCAAGTTCAAATCTGACCTCAGATACTAGCTATGTAACCCTAGGCAAATCACTTAACCCTGTTTGCTTCGGTCTCCTCAGCTATCAAATAAGCTGGAGAAAGATATGATAATCCACTTCAGTATCTTTGCCAAGAAAACCCAAATAGTGTCATGAAGATTTAGTCATGCCTGAAAAAATGACTAAACAAAAGCTGAAAACAAAAATGTCTATTGACTTGAGGACTGTTTGACCAATAAGTTCATCCTCGTTTCACCCTTAGAAGTCTCAGGCTGAAGAAGGTTGTGCCTTGGACTCCAGAGAGGAGAAGTCAACAAACTAGTGAAAGATGTGATCCCTCCCATCCTCTCCCATGATATTTCTTTCCTGTGACTTTCAATCTCCCTAATTTTAGCAGCCTTTAAATGCATTTTTAAAATTCAATTAAATTAAGTGAAATTTGTTGTCTCAGAGAATACTGTCCTTGGCAATGGTGTCAGCAGTTTCTCTCTTGGTTTATTGGGAGGTGGGTGTTTTATAAAGAACAGAAATTCAGGTTAAGTTGAGTGATCATTATCATCATTATTATTACTGTTATCATTATTATCATTATTTTCCTCATATTAAGAAGCTTGCAGAGTAGTGAAAGGCAATCAACATGACTTCTTTTGTAAATAAAATAAAATTTTTAACCAAACAAAGGATAAAAGTGATCTTCCCACTGACATCCTGCTACCAACAGGCAAGTGACACTGGATACATATTGTTCCTTGAACATGGGGGAAATGTGTCTGCACAGAGACATACATTCCTTCACAGGACCATGAGGAAAGGCACACTCACAGAATCCCATAATTTCAGAGCCATAGTGGGACTCAAAGATCACCTAGCCAAACATATAACTGAGAAAAAAGATCCCCCTTAAGCCAACCCTCAAAAAAATTCATCCAGCTTTTTATTAAAAGCCTCCAATAAAAGGAAACCCATTATTGCCCAGAGAGCCCGTTCTTTGGGGTCATTTCACTGAGATATCAGGGAAACTCTACCCAAAAAAGGAGGAGCCCTGGCCAAGTTCACATGTTCTATAAATCTCTAGCAGAAGGCCAGATTGATAGCCCTGGAATGGTAAATGACCTTGCAGGACATCTAGTACAACTCTTTCATTTTACAAATAAAGAACATGAGTCCCAAAGTGGTAAAATCACTTATCAAGGTCACATAAGGAGCAAACATAAAAAGTCAGATTTGAACTAAGATCCTCTAACTCCATAGACAGAACACTTTTCACTGAATCACTCTCCATCTTGCTGTTTATCCCTCACATTTGTACAATGCATCAAATTTCTTTTTAATAGTTAAAATTTTAATTTTTAATTATCAATCATATTTTTATTCATCCTTCCCTCCCACTACTCCCATCCCTACTGAGCAAATAAAATTTAAAGACTGAGAATAAATCCCTCAATATATAGCTGCATATTCTGGGAAAATAGACTCCCACATTGACCATATCTGAAAATGTATATGTCTCTTTCTGCAATGTTTTGACTTTCTCAAAATACTTTCATGTATAATACCCATCTAGTTCTCACCCCAGCCCTGAAAAGTATACAGGAAAAGTTAGACTATCTCCATTTGACAGACAGGTAAACTGAACCCTAGAAAGTTTCAGTGAATTGTAAGTAATACACGCAGTAATTATTTACAAAGTCACTTAAAAGAACCTGAGTCTAACTTCTTTTTCTGGGCTCCCTCTAGTCACTACTTCATGTATTCAGCATGATACAATTGAAAGAACTTCTGGATTATATATTCTCCCTCTGCTACTTAGTAGATGAATAGCGTTGGATAAGTCACCTCATTTCTCTAAATGGCAGTATCTACAAGGTGTGTTGGTTACCCTCAATCTAGTTTAACCAACCTATTAAGATGGTTTTACCAGAGTGTAGCCACTGCACATGCTACAGCTTCTTAGAACCAAAGATGACAGTAGGGTGAAAGGTGGACCCAAAGGCAGATGAGCAGCTCTGAGGATGGCTCAGAAAGCCTCCCAGAAAAAGTACTAGTCCTCCCACAACACCCCATATACTCCAAGGATGAACAACAACAAGGATAATTATGTTTATGCTATCACATTCTCAAAGTTATTCCAAAGATAGCACTTGGTAAACCTCAGAGTATTATCAAAATCTAAACACGTATTACTTCTTTCCATTTTCTCTCCTCCTGTTATTTCTTTACACGAATCCTAGAACAAGGCTGGTTTCTCACATCTTCCAAATCTGCCTTTTTCATTCCTATCTCTATGACTTTGTTCCACCTGGAATAACTTTCCTTTCTTGATTCTCATTTCTGGAGATCATACTTAATCCTTCAAAGCTCAATCCAATCTAATCAAGTGCCTAATATATTATATATAT
>NW_025350883.1:0-5799 GCF_016433145.1 Gracilinanus agilis
GGTTAGAAATAATTTTTTAAAAGATCTGGAAGTTTTAATGGATTGTATATTTAATATGAGGAAACAGTGTGATATGGATTGTCAAAAATGTATAAATGCAGTCTTAGACTTGAGAGAATTTTGGGAATCAGGAAATTCTTATAGGGGCAGAGTCTTACATGTCAATCATTCACTATATCATTACTCTTTTATACAGCAGAATACCCTCATTGATGCTCATAATAAAGTGATTTTTTGATAAAGAAATATTAAATTTTTCCCATATGTACTTACCCTTCTGGTATAGAAATTATTAGAGGAAATGAATCATTTACACTCCCTAAAGACGAAATAAGTTGAGGAAAAAAAATTTGTGCCAAATGGAAGGATGACTAAAAGGTTTTTTGTAGATATGAAAATAAAGAATTGGGTTTAGTGTATGTTCAAAGGCAAGAAGAGGCATCATTTCATATGACACTTAATTACCATCTATAGAAGTGCTCATGATGATTGTAAAATGACCATGGTGGAGACAATTTTACCTTATTTTCTAACATCTGTTTTAATTTTCCTGATCTGTAAGATGGGAGCTACCAATCAAGATTTTCATGAAGAACAAATAAGATAAAATATGTAAACTATTTTACAAACACTAAAGCATTACAGAAATGCTAGCTATCGTTATTGAGAAATACCTTCTTTAATACCTGGTGACTTAAAAAATGTGCAATAATTATAGTGAACCTTGGAACATAGAAAACCTTCATATAAACCTCATAATAAGCTCTATAATTACTTGAAAAGAGCACAGACTATGCACAGCTGGGTGACTTATAGATAGAGTGCCAGGCATAAAGATGGGAAGTTTTTGGTTCAAATCTGGCCTCAGACACTTGCTAGTCACTTATCCCCCAAAATGCCTAGCCCTTACCGTTTTTCTGCCTTAGAACCAATACTTAGTATGGATTCTAAGACAGAAGGTAAAGATTTAAAACAAAAAGAATTCAGGCTAACTATCCACCCAGGATAAACAAGATACATGAAAATTGCCTCTGGTTCAACATATAAAATTCATATACAATCCAACTACATATTCCCCATATACTGTATGTGTATAATAAATTATATCCAGAACTAAATATGATAAGGAGAGTAGGCTGCATTGCCTTTGGGGAATTACACAGTCATTTTAACATTCCCCCTTTCTCCCTGAAATAAAGGTCCACATCTTTTTAACATCACTTTTCTTCCCATGATCTTTCATAGCAGTGGATCATGAAATATCCCACTTTCTGAAGAGTTAAAATCACAGGTCACCGAGCAATGGACAGATCCATTTTGACTATAAGAAATTTACACATCACTAATGAAGAATTATGTAGGATAAGAGAAGTTAGGGATGTGATCAGACATATGTATGACAAGAAAAGGAAGATCAGTCATCTATAAAGAAAAAAAAATAACCCAGAGGCAGACCTTGTGCTTCCCAGCAGACATACAAAAATCTACAATTATAGAGAAAGTACCTATTGGATCATTTCCCTGGGGACAATTGAGAAAAGGACATTAGCAAGAGTTTCCCAGATTTAAAAAAAGCATGGCTCACTGACCATCAGTACCAGTGTAGGGAGTACCTATCTTGATAAGTTGAAGTTCTATAAAAGTATCAAATACATATTGTTTTCCAAAGCCTTTCATTTGCTTCTCTGTACATTTTAAGGCAAATATAATTTTATTAGAATGGGGATATTTTGAATCATTTTGCCTGTCTAAACAGTTAGTCGAAAACTATGATAAAGAAAACAGTAATATATTAGACTAGTGATGTTTCAAAGTAAATTAAATTGAATTTTATTCAGGAATGGTAGCCAAATGCATTAAAATTTATTTTGTAGACCTTTTCATTAGCATCTAAGCTCCTTTTATAGCAGTGAAGAACATTTAACTTGTCAGTTAAGAATCATTTCTCTATTAAAAGGTCACAAGTTTAATCCTTGCTGGAGTTTAGGATTTTTTTTCCCTTGTTGTTCTTATCCAATGTCTTAATGACTTTAAGAGAAGTATGGAAATCATGGAAATGCTCTTGGACTACAAGTTAAAGAAATACCTTTTTTTCCTTTGATTTTCTAACTGATAATTAACTACAAATTCTCAATCTTGTACAAACACAAGGCACATTTTTCTGTTTAATTTAGGGCATCTATCAATACTTCAAACATAATTAATACTTACTGAGAGATGTTATAAATGAAAGTAGCCTGTCAATTCTGTTTGTTAGGGGATTAAGTAATTTAATGATCTGAAATTTTGAAATGTTCCTAGGTGGCCCAAGATAATTACAAATTCTGTTTTTTGTGGATTGAAGTACCTCAGTTTTGTTCTTTCCAAAGACCACCTGGTACAGCACATATGGTAATCCTAATCCTTAAATATGTCTATAATACCTTTAAAGTAAACAAAAGAAATGTTGCTATAGTTGCAGTGAGTTGTTGATTATAATTATTCTGCCAAACCTGAAATTGTCAGATGACCATCTTGAATGATTTATGATCTCACTTTATTCAATATCTTTTTCTTTGGGGGAAATTGACCATATTTGAGCGTTTTATAAGGTGATCATTGTGTAAATTGAGGGGAATATGTTAATTAACAGGGAGCAGATACTAATTAAAGGAACTAGAGACTTAGTCTTTGGCCCAAGCTGACTTGATATTCCTTAAGAAAATAATTTAATTTCATTTTGCTTCAGTGTTCTCATAACTTAGATGAAGTTGATTATATTTCCTGTTTGAATGAATGAATGAATGAATGAATGAATGAATGAATGGAAAAAATACATTTATTAAGCAATTACTATGTAATTTTTGCTAAGCTTTTGGGGTACCAATAGGAAAAAACTAGTCTATTCTCAAAGAGCTCACACTAATCTAATAGGGGAGACAGGAAATTAAAGTTCAGCTGAAAAATAGATAGAAAAGACTAGAAATCTTAAGAGGAACTTAGAAAGTAGTATCTATGCAGAGAGGAAAAAGAAGAAAAGAAGTAAGCAAGCACTGAAGACCTACCAGGAAGATATTTGTTTTTTAGTCATGTCCAAATTTTTGTGATACCATCTGAGCTTTTCTTGAAAAAGATGCGGAAGCAATTTGCCATTTATTTCTTTAGTTCGTTTTACAAATGAGGAAATGGAGACAAACAGGGTTAAATGCCTTGCTCAGTCATTCACACATAGTCAGGAAGTGTATAATGCTGAATTTGAACTTGGGTCTTCCTGACTCTAAGCCTGGCACTTGATCTACTGCACCAGTTAGCTGTCCATGAGGAAGATATAGGACATAGATAACATTTTGTGCTTTATTTGGGAATTTTTTAATTCCAGATTAAATTACATCAGTACTGTTATCAGTAATCATTTTCTGACATTTTACAATTTGTGTTCTCTTTTTCCTTCCCTCTTCTGTCTCCCAAGACAGCAGGAGTATGATATAGGTTGTATGTGTGTTGTCATAAGATACATATCTCTATGTTCATCATATTGTAAAAGAAGACACATTGCACACTAGAGGAAAATCATGGAGGGTCCAAAGGGCTCTAAAACTGTGCAAAACCTTTGATCCAGTAATACTATTCCAAGATCTTTATCCAAAAGAGTTTTTAAAAACAGGGTGGGTGTGGAGAAGGACCTGTTTGTACAAAAAAATTTTTTTTGTATTTTTTGTGGTGGCAAAGAATTGGAATTTAAGGATTTATCCATTGATTGAGAAATGGCTGAATAAGTTGTGATATATGATTATGATGGAATACTATTGTGCTATATGAAATGATAAGCAGTATGAATTTAGAAAAACCTAGAAAGATTTACATAAACTGATGCAGAACCAGAAAAATATTATGCACAATGACATCAATATATTTCTAAATTTTTTTATGTATTTATTTAATTTTGAATATTTTTCCATGATTCATACCCTTTCCCTGCCCTCCTCCCTCCCCTACCCCATAACCAATGAGCAATTCAACTGGGTTTCACATGCATCATTGATCAAGACCCAGTTTCATATTACTAATATTTGCAACAGAGTGATCATTTAGAGTTTACATCCCCAATCATAACCCCATTGAACCATGTGATCAAGGAAATGTTTTTCTCCTGTGTTTTTGCTCCCACAGTTCTTCCTCTGGATGTGGATAGCATCTTTCTCTTGTCACTCAGAATTGTCCTGGATCATTGCATTGCTGCTAGTAGAGAAGTCCATTACCTTTGATTGTGCCACAGTATATCTGTCTCTGTGTACAATGTTCTCCTGGTTCTGCTCCTTTCACTCTGCATCAATTCCTGGAGGTTGTTCCAGTTCATATGGAATTCCTACAGTTCATCATTCCTTTCAGCACAATACTATTCTATCTCCAACATATACCACAATTTGTTCAACCATCCCCCAATCGATGGACACCCCCTCATTTTCCAATTTTTTGCCACCACAAAGAGTGCAGCTATAAATATTTTTATACAATTTTTTCCTCATTATATATTTGGGGTACAAACCCAGCAGTGGTATGGCTGGACCAAAGGGCAGGCAGGCAGTCGTTTAAAGCCCTTTGGGCATAATTCCAAAGACAGCAATATTTTTGATGGAACAACTGTGAATGACATAGTCATTCTCCACAATGCAGTGATTCAAGATAATACCAGAGACTCATGATGAAAAATATTAGCTCTCCTATGAGAAAAAAATGATGTACTCTATATTTCCTTTCTTTCTTCTTTTTTTTTTTTTGTTTGAGATCTCTTCAACAAATGACTACTTTGGAAAAATGTTTTACATGATAGCATATATAAAATCTATATCAGATTGCTTAGCATCTCAGGTAGGGAGAGAGTTAGAAGGACAAAAAGGATGGAGAGAGGGAGAGTGTGAAGGAAAAAGGGAATTTGAAACTCACAATTTTAAAGAAAATAAATGTTAACAATTGTGATTACATGTCATTATATATGAAAACTGAAATACTATTTAAAAACTTCATGGAGGAAACAAAGTGATATGGTACAATCTGCATTCAGATCCATTAATTACATGTCATTATATATGAAAACTGAAATACTATTTAAAAAACTCATGGAGGAAACAAAGTGATATGGTACAATCTGCATTCAGATCCATTAATTTCATCTATAGCAATGGATAGTTTTTTTGATATGAACCTGTTGGAGTTTTCCTGGATCTTTGAATTGCTTATAATAGCTGGCATTCCCAGTTGATCATTGTACATTATTGCTGTTAATATTTATAACATTTTTCCCGGTTTTGCTCATTCCACTTTGTACCACTTCATATAAGACTTTCCAGGAAGGCATGGTTAACATTACAAGTTACATTACTCTCAGCCAATCTAGAATAAAAACCAAGGGCAAAATTGGAAGAAAAGTGTTCTGAGGTGGCACAATGGATAGAGCATTAGATTTGGAGTAAGGAGGATGATGATTTGACTTATGCCTTAGATACTCACTAGCTGCATGATCCAGGGCAAGTCACTTTAATAGTGCTTAGTATTTGCCTCCCAGGGTTGTTTTCAAGATCAAATAAGATAATATTTGTAAAGTATTTTGCAAATTTTAAAGATCCATAAAAATGCTAGTTATAAATATATCATAACCATGAAGGTGATAACTAAAAAAATATGGAGCAGATCAGATTCCTGACAAAAAAAAGAGGAGGGAGAGAAGGAAAAGTAGAGAAAGAGAGAGAGAGAGAGAGAGAGAGAGAGAGAGAGAAAGAGAGAGAGAGAGAGAGAGAGACAGAGAGAGAGAGAGAGAGAGAG
>NW_025350884.1:0-7901 GCF_016433145.1 Gracilinanus agilis
CCTCTCCCTCTCCCTCTCCCTCTCCCTCTCTCCCTCTCTTTACACTATTCATTAAAAATGTAGTTAGCTCCTTCATGAAATGTGCTATGTCTTGCACCCTTTATGTATCCTGGTGAGACAATCTTGAAATGTATAGATATTAAATATGGAATGATTCACTGGGGAGATAAACATATAAACTTGTTTCCCAATAAATCAGAGGGAGGATTGTTGTAATTTAACACTAGCCTCCACCCCTTTTCTTTCTCTTCCTGCCTTGAGCTAAGCCTTAGATTTTGAAGGGAAAGTTTCATATGGAGTTTGAAAATAACCCATTCAAGGAACCCTGCCCTTTGATTGGATTAAGAACAAGGGCTTATTTATATCTATCAACAAACTACTCAAGATAAGGGGGATGAATGCACACTGGTTGGATGGCAGAGGGCTTGTGGCTCCCAGGCACCAAGAAGATGCTTACTTCTTGTCCCACATGACTCCTGTCATCTGGAAATCTGGCCTCTGATTTGGGCTGAGGTTGGAGTCTGCCAAATCAGAAAGATTTAGAAAAGGGAAGTCACTGAAAATATAAATTTGGTTCCAGAAAGTAATTAGATCTCTTTGGTTAGGAGTGTCCTTGGGAATGGCTCCAGAATCTGTTGGTAAAGGAATAGCCAGTCACATGTTGCAAGAGGTCTTTGCTTTCTCTAATTTGCTCTTTTAATTTATTTAATAAATAATTTACAGATTAAGATGCAATCTCTAGAGAATTTTAATCTGAACACTTTCCTCCAAGACTTTATGTTCTCTAAGAACAAAAGCTCTCATCATTCTATTATTCACAGAATATATTTTATATGTGTTGAAGAACCAAATAACATTTAGCTGAATAATAGCTTTGGTTATGAATCTAGGTTCAAAATTCCTGTTCTACCACTTAAAAACTGTAACCTAAGAAAATTATTTGAACTATCTTAATCTTTAAAACGATTTTTCTTACCTACGAGATGAGAAGGTTGGACTTGGTAACCAATGGACATTTTTGCTCAAAATATATGAATCTACTGAATAATTCAATAAAGAAGAATTCATATAATTGGCATTTTACACATAAAATCTCTTATAACATTTGTAAACACCCATTTTCTCTGGTATTTTAAAAATCTTTTTCACTGCTATTTTTGGACAAGAAATGTTACCTATTGATGTTAATATTTGAATGTAAAATAATTTATTATATTGTAAAATGCATGTATGTTTTAATTTCAAGGGCCATTAGATTAGACGAGAAAGAGCAACTGTCCTTGTATAATCTTTCAGCTTTAGGCAACAGAAAATATTTAAAGAAGCAATAAATCTCTCGAGATCATGTTGAAGACTTCATAAATGATCTGAAATGGAACTTGAGAAAGGTCATTGAGCCTGAAAATGATGCATGGAATATCTATTATCAAAACTTTTCTAATGATGGCCACTTAACCTTTACAAGTACTCATATAAGAATCATAATACGTCTGTCCTTTGATTGAGTCCTAGAGCTATAATAACCTTAAACCTATTTTTATTACATTTTATTCTCAGGAAACTGAAATTTTCTGGCCAGCATTTTTAATGGTTCACCTATTTGTAACAGTTTCAAAACAACTCTTCTCTTTTGATAAAGATGTAGTTAAACTCTACTACTAATTTCTTAAAATATAAACACATTAAAATTATATTTAAGATATAATAACTTTCATATATATTCACCTCCTATTTTTATTTTACTCCTCAAGTTTGCCATCATTAACTATTCTCTGAAAGTAGCCATTTATTAGTATAAAATACTGAACACTACTAGAAGCAACTCAGAAGGTTCTATTTGTTCAAGAAAATGCCTATGGATATAAATAGAAATGTTAAATCAACTGTTCTTCAACTCATATCAAGAATGTCCAACAACAATTTATTCTTCACAAGGCCATTTTTGTTTATTACCTACCATGTCATCTAAAAGGTAGTTACAAATTGATTGAGGATTTTTTCCACCAGCATTTTTCATGTTATCACTATTAATCTTTAATTTCCTAAGTTGAATTTCTCTCCTTTCTAAAGGAGAACTATTTTAAGACCTTATATTCTTAAATCAACACAAGAAATTCTAAACTATAATGGAAAAGCAAAAGAAAATGTGCATTGGAACATATGTCTTCTGTGTGAATAAAAAGAAACTTCAGTGGCAGAAACATGGTTAGCTATGTCACTGTTGGTTTTTTTTAGCTATTGTTAATATGTCTATTTTTTGTACTAAAGAAATAGTTTGATAATTGATCTCCAAAACGAATTATGTGAACCCAAATGGGTACCCAAGATGATCCACAGTAGCCACAGTAGTGTAAGAAAAAATATTACATAAAAAGAGAAAAAATAAGTTATAGTAATTGTATTCCTGTTATTTACACTAGACCCTTTACTTTGTCCATTTGTGAGTCATGTGTCATGCATTCTCCATGAAGTATCTAGAAAGAAGAATGAATTTACCACAATATGAAGAACTTTATGCTGACATTCACCCTTATTTATTCTCTGTAGTATATCATAATATATCATAGTATATGTACACCTGGTTAAGTGGATCTAAATATGATATTATCTGATTCCAACTAAACTGACTCTCAAAAGGTGTACAAGTAGCTTAAAGAGAATCCTGTAAAGAAATTATGAATTGAATATAATACTATCAGCATGAACACAACTCAACAAGGCAATGACAGAAATTGCATTCCAAATAGAATATTTTAAAGTCCACTGATAGGAAATAATGATACCAATTTTTCAGTTTTATCTATAAATTATGCACAGGCTGTGATTAAATTTTGCTAGTAAATTTACAATCTTCTCAGATACTTTGTGTATTCCTCATTCTAGCCGACTCACCTCATTAGGTAGGAAGCTATTGAGTCATGTGATTAAATTTCCATGTGACAATTCAATTCCTCACCAGCAGAAGTCCCTATAGGTGAGATGACTGAAATTTTGGACTATAGGACAGGGACAGAAGTAAAGCCTGGCTAATTAGAGACTCTGAGAAGGAAGAAAGAAACTTGTTTTATAATTCAGAGTACAGTAGCATGTGGTTCTCTTTTTAATTCCATGACCAGAGCTTCTCTCTTTCCTCAGCAGGCACTTGACATTTATCTTATCTGGCCAGCCTAGCTGGCTAGGTCATCTCTGGCAAGAAGCCCCTTGCAGTCCCTAGTCCTGGGCTGCCTTGGTTTGGCCTGAGGGATAACTGAGAGCCATGAGTTGAAGTGGTATAATGCAACTTAGAGACCTTTTGGTTAAAATGTTCTCTCTGTCTCTGTCTCTGTCTCTCTGTCTCTCTCTCTCTCTCTCCAGCTCTTCCTTTTACTAATAAATAATTATAAATTATAAATTAATATAAAGTCTCCAAGAAAATTTGAATCATTCTAGCTTGAAAATAATTTTTTAACAAATGGTACCATATTTGCTGAAACATTTTTGTTAGAGAATTTTGTGTTTGTGTTTGTGCTATTAATAAATAAAATAAAAAATATTTTGAAATGTTGTTTCTATTTCTCCTTTTAATTTTCTATTTCTCTTTTTAAATTTTGTTTTGTTTTATAACATTTATAACATATTGGTAAAGCATTGCATGTATGCAATTTATATTTCTATACAAGTGGATATGTATGTGTGTATATGTATTATATATATGATTACATATTGTGCTAAAAATGTATAAGGAATAAACCAGATTAAAAAACTGTTAAAGCAATTTTATTATTCTTTGTATCAGTCAGATCAATCCATTGTATTCTGATATACACACATATATACTCACACTTATATATATGTAGGTGTATATGCATTTATGTATATATGTATATACATTACATTCACTAAGAATGTATAATTAAAGAAATTTAAAGTCCACTGTTTTCAATTATTAGGCATGTCAGTACCAGTATAGTGAAACACTGGTAAGAGATATGAATTTGGAGTAAAAATGACTGCATTAGGGGGCAGCTGGGTAGCTCAATGGAGTGAGAGTCAGGCCTGGAGACAGGAGGTCCTAGGTTCAAATCTGGCCTCAGACACTTCCCAGCTGTGTGACCCTGGGCAAGTCACTTGACCCCCATTGCCCACCTTTACCACTCTTCCACCTATGAGCCAATACACAGAAGTTAAGAGTTTTAAAAAAAAAGTGACTGGATTCAAGTCCTAGCTTGGTAAATTACTCAAGGCAAATGCGATATATCAAAAAGAACATAGGACCAGACAGCATCTTGTTTCTGTCACTTAGTATTTCTCTGACCTTGGTCAAGTCACTGCATGTTTCTAGGCTTAGGTTTTATCATTTATAAAATAAGTGTTTTTTTTTTAAAAAAGATGCACATCAAAGTCCCTACTGCATCTACTAGTCTCTGATTCCAAATGTTTCACTTTGGCTGAGCCCTTGTAAAAAGAAAATAATGATATTAATAATGATACTATTATATAGAGTTATCATTAGAATGAAATGAGATAATGAATATAAAATGTGGCACTCACATGTAAAAACAGCATTTCAAGAGATAGTTAGGTGGCATATTGGAAAGATTGGTAAGCCTAGAGTCAGGAAGACCCGAATTCAAATCCAACCTCAGACATTTACTAGCAATGGGACTCCTGGGCAAGTCACTTAACTTGTCTCAGCTTGACAGTAAATCAGACGGTATGGTTATTATTAGATGTGTTATATTATTACATTATAATACTATATGTTATAGTATTATAATGTAATAATATAATATATAATTATATATAATATATTTATTAAAATATATCTAATAATTATATATAATATTGTAATGTGCTAACTATTGTAATGCAAAAGATGCAAGAGAGGTGTTGCTCTTGCAGAGGGCCAACTGAAAAGTTCTGACAGTTAGAAGCCTTAGAATTCTGGGAGTCAGTTGATTCCTGATGCTTGAACAGAGCGGAAGCATCAACCAGAGCTCTATTTTGGCTTTCGGTTTGCTTTGGCCTGTGCCTTGTCTTTGGACAATTTGCACTTAGCTAATTTCTCTGGACTTCTCCATGACCTTCTCTATATTATTTCCCTGTTTTCCCTGCCTGTTTTCCCAGGGCTCTGGGAGGCAGGGTGGCTTTTGGGTTTTTAGTGAAAAGACTTTGTGGGTTTAGTTTTCCCCAATAGGCAAGTAGGACATTCTTGAATTCAAACCATCCCTTTAGTATACCCTCTACCTTAAAAGCAGCCAAATCTTCCCAGGCTGAGAGAACAGGTTCTCTCTCAGTCTCACCCATTCCAGAGACCCTCCCCTATCTTGAATTTCTCCCTAGCGGCTGTCAGAAACCCCAAACCCTACTCTTTTTCCAGCCCAACCCCGAAACATTAATAAAACCCTAGGTTACCTAATCAAACCCTCTGGAGAATCTTTGTGTTGAAGAAATTAGGCAAAGGTGAAGGAGAAGGAATAATTCTCTTTTATTTTCTGAAGGAAACTGTAGGCATCCATCTTGGGAGGAAGTAGTTGCCCAATGCTTCCTTCTGAATCCCTTCAGTTTCATTGACAGGGAGGAGCCTTGTGGTTCCTCCTTTGAGGACTTGAGAAACTGACAAGAAAGCCCTCAAGTCAGATTCAAATCACTTCTGACTGGCCCTATTTCTTGTGTCTGTAAAAGTACCTTTCCTGCCTGGAAAGCTTCAGCCTATTTCCCCCAGTGTTCTCTGCCTCTGGCTTGAGTGTCTAGTCTGTGTTAGCTGCCTCTCCTGAATACCTCACCTGTACCCTTACCATCCAAATACCGCCCTGTCCATTCCTCCATAAACTTAGTCATCCCTTTTATTCCTCTTCTATTACCTCAATCACCCTTTTACCCCTCCGTCACTCAGCAAGAGAAGATCACCCCTAACTTTAGTGTGCCTTTTTTTCCATTACACTATCTGCTTATCAAAGTGCTCTGAGAGGTCAAATCTATCCTTCAGCAAGAAACCTGGAGGCATCTGGGTCCATGGCCACTAAGGAGAGAATGGATCTAAGGGTCATATTAGAGTAAATTCTCTGGGCTCCCTCCTGCATATAGTGGAAAAGAGGCATTGGCAATCAACTGGGAGGCAGAAAGGGAAAATAAAACATCTGCAAGAAGGTAAGAAAGAAGGAAATATCCCAGTGCCATAATTGGTTAAATAACTCAAGGAATTTTTCCTCACTATAGTGAATAATCCAAATGTTTTAATCTTATCAGTTGTTCTAAACATTCTTGTTCCAAATCACCTTTGTTGAACTCAGAACACAGTGGATTGTTGGAATCATTTCTGACTATGCTAAGAATGACAGAACTGCTTCGCTAACCTTTCAAGCTAATTTTTTCTTATGCATTTTGAGCATAGCATTTCATTCACCTAACTATAGAGCTTTATGGAGGATTCATGAAGATGTTTCAGTCATTCCTTCAAAACATATTTTTCTCAACCTATATATCTGTGCAGTTGTTTTCCCTGTTGTACTAAGAAGAAAAGAAGAAAATGATAATTTTTAAAAGAACCTACTATGGGCCAGGCTCATAACTACAAATATAATAACTAAACTACAAATATAATCTCTCTTGATCCTCATCATAAGTCTGGGAAGATTGTGCTGTTATTATACCCATTTTATAGTTGAGAAAACTGAGGCAAAGAAAAGTTAATCGACTTGAAGAGAGTCACACATCTAGTAAGTATCTGAAGCCAGAATTGAACTCAAATTTTCCTGACTGTAAGCCAAACACTCTCTTTACTATACTATCTACTTGATCCCTTTCTGTAATGCTTGCCATTAATCCATTGGAAGGATTGGAGGGCCAACAGAGTATATGACAATGGAAAAAGTTCTGGACTTGAGGTAGGGCTCCTTTGACCCTTAGATGTGTAACTGTAGTCAAATCAATTAGCCACTTTACATATCAGTTTCCTAATTCATTTCCGTAGGATAATTTTACGTAATACCTACCATACAGAGGGACAATGGAGATCAAATAAGGCAATGTTAGCAAAAAAAATCATGTGTCACAGTCATCTTTATTATAGGAGACAGATACTTATTTATTGTTTAATTTTTTTTCCCTTTCCAAATGGGTTAGAAGCTCCTTGAGTTTGGTGATCACACAGTCCAAAAGGATCTATGGCTGAGCAAGTTAGTAAGTGCTTAATATTCGCCAACAGACAATGTTTTTGATTCATTTTGAGAGTATTCAACTGGATATTGTCCAGAATACTGCTGGACTTGGAGTGGGAGGGAATATGAGCTAAATGCTAGAACATTGGGCTTAATCTAATGAAATTCTATAGGGAAACAGAAAATCTTATATTTGGGTTAAAAAAACAAGATAAAGTATGATAAGATAGCAATTTGACCATAAAAAAAATGTTTTAGTGAATTATAAGCTTGATAAGATAACTAAGAGATGTGGCATTCAAAAAAGCTAATGGCATTAGGCATCATGTAAAACTCTAGTTTATGCACCTAGGCAGCTCAATGGAGAAAGCACAGTCTCTAAAACTCTCTTAAAGTCAGAGAAGAACTGAGGTTAAATCCTGCCTCATATGTTCCCTAGCTAAGTGACCTGGGACAATTCATATAACTTCTTTTGCCTAAGTTTCCTCATCTATAAAATGGGAATTATAAGACCACTTATCTTTTAGTATTGCTCTGAAGATAAAAAGAGTTTACCTATATAAGGTGATCATTTGCAAACCTGAAAATACAATATAAGTGTCAGTTGTTATTATTATTATTTATTGATTAATCTTGAGCAGTTTTAAGAGAGGGAATTCTAGGAATAAGAAATTAATAAATATTTTGTCCTCTCTCCTAACCAGAATATCACACACACACACACACACACACACACGTATGTGTGTATAAATATATATATAT
>NW_025350885.1:0-8569 GCF_016433145.1 Gracilinanus agilis
ATATATATGTATATATATATATCCCTCTCCCTCCATGTCTTTCTCCCCCTGTCTCTTTCCCTCTCTGTCTTTCTCTATCTGGCTCTGTTTATCTATTTATCTGTCTGTCTGCCTTTCTGTCTCTTCTCTCTCTCCTTTCTGCCTCTGTCTTTTTCTCAGCTTTTCTCTGTCTCTATCTCTATTTCTATCTGCCTCTCTCTCTCTCACTCACTCTCTCCTTCCTTAATTTCTGTCCTCCCTTCAGTCTTTGATCCAATTGCCTGTTGATTACTTCAAGCTGGATATCTCAGAAAATCCAGGAATAAAGATTACTCAATAGTGTCAAGTGTAATAGATAGGATGAGAAGAATGAGGACTAGGAAAAATATATACAATTTGGCAATCAAGAAAACATTGACAACTCTAGAAAACACAGCTTGAATAATGACACTAGAAGCCAGATTGTAAATGGTTGATGGCTTGAGTGAAATGAGAGAAAATGGAGGCCACAGGTATAGATTACTAATTTCCAGGAAGATAACTTTTTTCCTAAATGCCTTTAAAGATGAGAGAGACTTGAGCAAGTTTGAAGGCAATAGGGGAAAGAAACAGTAGGTAAGGAGACACTGATAATTTAGAAACGGAAGGGATGATTAAAGTTACATTTTACTTGAGAAGATGGGAAGAAATGGAATCCAGGGAAAATGTAGAGAGTTGGAATTTGACAAAGGAGTACCTCCCTGTCAGAGATGCAGGAAAGAGGCAAGAATGGGAGGTAAAGTCAGAGGACTTGAGAATGAGAGGAAAGGGGGAGCATGTGAAATGGTCTAAATTTCCTCAATAAAATTAGAGGAAAATCCTTGGCTGAGGGTAGGGGTGTAGGGAAGGTGTAGGATAGTAAAAAGCCTCTCTTACTCTTTTAATGAAAAATATGGAGAAATGTAGAATACAAAAAGAGCTTAACTGGATGGATTCACAATTGGTTAAATAACTAGAATCAAGAATAATCATTAATGGTCTGATAGTATCACCATGACTGCATTAACAAACATTTATTAAGCAATTACTCTGTGCCAAGGACTGTTAAGTATCTTGGAAGTATGTCTTCCTCAGTGGAATGCTTAAGAAGTCTGTGCTTTTCCCCATACTAGTCAACATTTCTATGAGTAATTTGGAAAAAAAAAAAAAAACATTTAGATGGTGTCAAATAATCCTCAGTTTCCTCATCTGCAAAACACTGATAATTTTTATACTACCTACCTCACAGTGTTCCTCAGAGGATAAGATGGAATAATGGGTATAAGTAACAAAATCAAGATACCCTCTAGTAGAAATTAAGCTGTTTGAGGGCAGAGGCTGTGTCTTATTTTCTTTTGCATTTTTTTTCTCCAGTATCTGGCATAGTGCCTTAAACATAGTTCCAATAAACATTCATTGAATGGAATGGAATTTTTCTGACAAGATATTAAAAGCCCCTTGGATTGATGTCTCTCGTCTCGAATTTTTATTGAGTTTCAGTCGAATGAAAAGTCAAAAGTTTTTTTTTTATATATTGACATATGAGAAGGTGATTTTTCTCGGCAACATCACTTGTCTCCCCCATGTTTTTTACACAGTTTCTTCTCTTCACACTCCAGTACTGAAACAAACCTTTTCCTTATTTCTTCCATACATAGTTCCTCTCTCTGATGTTGCCTCGATTGAACTTGTGATGTTGACAAAATTGCACAGTTCATTTCTAGTGAAGGCTGAACCTTGAACAGTTACTGAGGATCTGAGCAGAAATAACTTTACAAGATTCTCTATTTGACAACACTAGCATCTCATCTCTTCTGAATAATAATCTAACCAATGCTAACTCCCTCTTCCCTTTTATTCTGTGCAGGGCAAAAATTTAGTGCTACTCTGACCTGGCTGTTTATCTGACAAGAACTCTATTAATTTATGTCTAGACTCATTAATCTTTCTTAATTCATAATTACTCATTGCATTTGATCTCTGACCGTTGATTCCACTTTGGCACAAAAGTCTCCTCTGAGCAGAATCACCCCGTGCTTTGGCAGGTAGCTGTTGCCTAAAATATTTCCTTGTTGGCTTCTCTGCTTCTTTGCATATTCCTGGGTGATAAGTTAAGATCAGCTCATTTAAGAAAGGAGAAATAAAATATTACTAACCAAACCCTGCAAAAAGAGGAATAGAAATTCCTTTAAAAGTAACTACAGAAGGCAGCTGGGTAGCACAGTGGATGGAGATCCAGGCCTGGAAATGAGAAGTCATGGGTTCAAATCTGGCCTCAGGCACTTCCTAGCTGGGTGATCCTGGGTAAATCACTTAACCCCCCATTGCCTAATCCTTACCATTCTCCTACCTTGGAACCAATACATAGTATTGGTTCCAAGGCAGAAGGTAAGGGTTTTTCAAAAATAAACAAATAAAATAACTACAAAGCATCCAAATACTTCAGAGTCTATCTAATGAGATATACCTTAGCAATCATATGAAAACAACTACAAAATTCTGTTTACAGAAATAAAGACAGACTTTAATAATTGGAGAACTATTAATTCCTCATGGGTAAACTGAGGCAGTATAATAAAAATGACATTATCACCAACATTAATTAGCTTCAGTGCCACACCAAATTTCCAAAAGATTACTTTATAAAACTAGAAAAAGTGATGAAATTAATCTGGAATTTAAAAGGTCAAGATTGTTAAGGAAAATATTGAGAAAAGTGGGAGGAAGGGAGAACCAGTGGTACCAGATCTCAAACTATACTATAAAACAATAATCACCCAAATAATTTGATACTGATTGAAAAAAAAAAGATTAGGGTGGTCAGTCAGTGGAACAGATGAGGTTCACAACACATATAAGCAAGTGGACTGGTAGATTCAGTGTTCAGTTAACCCCCAAACTGCAGCTATTAGAATCAGTATTCAGTATTTGACAAAAACTGCTGGGAAAACTGGACAGCAGACTAAAATTTGGTTTAGACCGACACCTTACACTGTATACAAATATAAGCTCTAAATAAATATACGACCTAGTCATAAAAGATCACATTATAAATAAATTAGAGGAATAAAGGAGGAAATACCCTTCAGATTAACAGTCAGTGACCAAAGGATAGAGGAAATCACAGGAAATAAAATGGACAGTTTCCTTTACATAAAATATAAAGGTTTTTGCACAAAAAAATACAACTAAAATTTTAAAGGGAAAAATCCTTGCAATGAGTTTCTCTGCTAAACATTTCATTTACAAGATACACAAGGAATGGATTTGAATTTATAAGAATAAGAATTAGTCTTTAATGGATGGTCATAGGATATGAATAGGAGAGGTTCTCAAAGGAAAGAATTCAAGCTATCTATGACACTATGAAGAAATTATCCAAATCATTAATAATTAGAGAAATGAAAATGAAAAGAATTTTGAGGTTCCATCTCACATCTGTCAGATTGATAAAGTTGAAAACAAAGGGAAATAATAAATTTTGGAGTGACTTTGGGAAAAGAGTCACACTAACCACTATTGTTGGATCTGTGAACTGGAATAGCCATTCTGGAAAGTAATTCAGAATTATGTCTCAAAGATTAAAGAATAATTAAAAGGACCTATATATGTGCCAAAATTTATAGTAGCTCTTTTTGTGATAGCAAACAACTAGAGACTAAAAGGTCCATCAGTACAGGAGAAGCTGAACAAATAATGCTATATTAATGTAATGGGAAACCATTATGCTATAAGAAATTATTAAGGGGATGCTCAGAGAAATCTGAGAAAACCTTATGATACTGATGTAAGCTGACATGAACAGAACCAGGAGGACAATGTATTCTATAAAAATCAACCTCGTTAAGGCAAACAACTTCAAAGACTTAAAAACTAAAATAAAATTAGAAAATCAATTGTGATTTTGGACAACATATGATGAAAAGAGCTACCCATCCCTTAGGGTGGGCAAATGTACAGAATTAGAAACATTTTTGGACATGGCCAATATGCACATGCGTTTTGATCATTTTTTGTTTATTTATTTTTCCCCATTCCACCTGCACCTGGGGAGGGAGAAAAAATAATTGTTTGATAATTTTTGAAAATTAATTTCAAAGGAAACAAAGGACAAATGAAGACTTCCATCAGTTGGTTCGAATCTCTCAAGAGGTCCTCTTTATCATTGAAGTCACTAAATATAAGTATTAATGGAAAGAGGATGTGCAATCATGACTTTAAATCAGAAACCCAGAATTTAATTCTTGAAGCCCAGTTTTGTATATTCTCTGACAAATCACGTCATCTTTTTGCATCAACTTCCTCCCTAGAAAATGAGAAGGAAATTAGATATTGATAATACTTACTGCGTTTATGATGCATTTATTTTTGCGATATTTGCAAGGAATTTTACTCATGCTCATAACAACCCTACAAGGTGCTATAAGCATTATTACCTCCATTTCATAGATGAGGAACCAGAGAGTTTAAGTTATTTCAGGGTCACACCTCTAGCAAGTTCCCAAGGGGAGATTCAATCCCAGATCCCATTGACTCCAAGTCAAAAGTCTACTCGGTACATAAATGATTGCTTAAGCTATAGAATCAAATGAGCGAGAGGCTTAAGAGGACTTAGAAGGGAAGCCTGTTATAGTGGGGGGGAAACCACCAAAATTGAAGCATATGATCATAGGTAGTAGCTATCCTTTTCCATTATTTTTTTTTTTTTTGCTTTCTACAAATGTATTCAGAAAAATAATTATGCCTTCATCCAAGGCACAAATACACAGTTGCTCATATGGCTCTCCCACCTCATCTGTTTGGATATTCCTTCCAATGACAACTCATCCCTACCTGATAATCCTGCATGACTCTGGTCCACATCCTTCATTAGTGGACAGGGCGTCTACTCAGTGTGTCATAGAACCTGTCTCTTTCTCTTGAAATCATACGGATAACAGTGGAAGACTCTGGCTTGTCCAGCTGACATCCCTTGCCCTCAATCCCATCTTCTCTTCTTATCCGACATTTCCCCAGTGGGCGATGCATTTTTTTCTCAGCACAATTATAAAATTTAATTTCCTCTAACACACAAAAGGCATAGGAAGCATAGGACTTAAGCAAGCATGGCAAAATACAGGAAACATAATCCATTCAAGTAGGCCACATATTGTAATCTTCACAATATTATACTATCCCTAGAACAGTGATGGGCAAACTTTTTAAATAGGGGACCAAAGGAAAGGAAATGCTCATCTCTCAGTCTGTTCCTAAGGTAACTCTTTTGAATTTTCATTGTATTGTATCCTACTCAGTGTATTCGTCAGATTAGGAATAATGTTGCTGGGCCAGATAGAACATTTAAGGGGGCTGCATCTGGCCCACAGGCTGTAGTTTGCCCATCACTGCCCTAGAGGTCTAGACCATAAAACATGCTCATGAAAATTTAACCCTCTCGATACCAGAAAATTCCTGCTATCCCTGCTGGTCTAGTTGGTGGTTGCCTCAATCCTAACAAAAAATACTGCTCCCTGGTTACTACTCCCCTATATCTATTGTCTCTCTATTAGAATGTAAGCTGCTAGAAGACAGGGACTATTTTGCATTTAGATTAATGCTTAGTGTTAGCACAGAAGAAGCACTTAATAAATGTAGGTTGCTTGCATTCATATAGATAAAAATTCCTTAATACCCAGTCCAGGACTTCACCAACTGGCTCAGTTTATCCATCTACAATTTTTCCATAAAGAATCCCTTTTTGGTCCTTCTGCCTTTTTTTTTGTCTTCTATTCACACTGTCCTGTCAGATAAGATCATAATTTTATCAAAGTGATTACCTTGCAGCTCTGAATTACTTTGCATAAAATGGATTCGTTCATTAATCATTCATTCCTGCAGCCAAGAAGGTAAGACTGTCAGTTCCTTCTCCTGCCTGATAGCTAATTGTGAGGGGGGCCTCACTCAGCAGCTTGCCAGCTGCCAACTTCCACAAATCTCCCAGGGAAACTGGAGCTACCAGCACACAAAGGCCCCTCTTGCTTCCCAGTGTACCTAGAATGATTTCAGCAAACTCAGGCCAAGAAGGTCAGCAGGAACAAGGGTTTGGGAAAAGCTTCTCAAAAGAAAAAAAAAAAAAGAAGCCATGAGTTTCCAAAGAAAAACTTCTTTCCTATATTTTCTTATTTTTTGTACTACTCCAACTAGGTATTCTTTAGTTATCAGCCTGTGGGACAATTAAATTATAAAGGAACCTCTTCTTTTACCAGGGAAAATTAGAACAATAAGCAATTTTCATTTCCAAGATATATTTAGTGGTCGAGTATGTGTGTGTAGGTGTGTGTTTGTATATCTGTGTGTGTGTGTGTGTGTGTGTGTGTGTGTGTGTGTGTGTGTGTGTGTATTGGGGAGTGGGTGCTAAGGAAGGACAGCCCATCATTCAAAAACTTCAATCCATGCCCTATAATGTAGCTGGAGATCCCTCGAACACCATCACTCCAGCTCCTGGAATGAGGTGAAAGGGGAAAAAGCAACAGGCATGAAGTGATGGAGAAGGTGAGGATTCTTGGAGGTTTTCTTTACATTCCACTCCATTTTTCTCTCTTCATGCCTTTATATTGACTCTTCCCCATGCTTGAAAGACAATCCTTCATCAGTGCGACTACTAAGAATCTTTCAGTTCCTTTCAGTCTCTGCTCAAATGTCTCCTTTAACAAAAACTTGTCCTGATCCCCCAGCTGCTAATATCCCCCCACTGTCAAAAAATTACCTTGATATTCCCAGCACTTAGCACAGTGCCTAGCACAGAGTAGGCATTTAATTTGTTTTATTTATTCATTTTCAGAGGACTAATGACATCACCAGGTGATGTCTTAACTTGTGCATGAATTGGATTTAAGTGAAGCAGAGTTGTACAACTTCATCCACCTCACTCTCTCTTCCAGAGTCATCCAAGTCCATCGGCAAGACAAAAGTCAGGATGACTGGTAATGGCCCAAGATAACGTTGGTGTCTTCAATGTCTGACCAAGCTCTAAGCTTTCACTACAGGTACTTTAGTTTCCTTCACGGCTATTGGAACAAATTGTTCTCATGTGCCCATTCCACCAGGGGAAGTCATCACATGTTATGTTAGACACACTCTTAACTCACTAATGGAATTGTGACCCACTGGTTACCTTCAACCTGGTTTAACCCATCTGCTGAGCTGGTTTGCCAGGCTGTGGCCTCTGACATCCTACAGTTTCTTGGAGTCACAGTACAGAATTGATTGCCAGGTGAACATGAAAGGAGGAAATCAGTTCTGAAAAGGGCTTGGCAAGCCTTCACACTAGAGGTGTCTGTGTATGTGCACGTTGTCTTCTCAAGTTAGATGACAAGATACTTGAGAAGAGGAATTTTTTCATTGTTTTCTTTTATCTCTATCAGTGGTTCCCAAACTTTTTTGGCCTACCACCCCCTTTCCAGAAAAAATATTACTTAGCCCCCTGGAAATTAAATTTTTTTAAAATTTTAATAGCAATTAATAGGAAAGATAAATGCACCTGTGGCCATCACCACCCTCCTGGATTGCTGCAACACCCGCCAGGGGGTGGTGGCGCCCACTTTGGGAATCACTGATCTATATCCACAACACAGTGTCTGGCAAATAGTAGCTTACTCATTCATTTATTGATTAACTGAGGGAACAGGGTCTTTACTTGGGGGCAAGGAAAGAAAAGAATATGGTGCAAGAGCAGCAGAATTCTTTTGTGGAAAGGAAATATGGATCTACCCCATATAGTTATGGTTTCAAGGAAGGATTTTGCAGCTCTTGACAACTCTTCTCTGGCATTACTTACTCTATGTTTTTTATTTGCATATATGTAACGAGGTGGTTTTTTTGTCCCTACTATTATTCCAATACTCTGAGGGCAGAGACTATTTCATTTTTGTTTTTATATCTCTAGTGCCCAGAATATAATGAGCACTCAATAAACACTCTTTGAAATATTTGTTGCATTATCATCCAACTAAAAGAGAATAACCAATAGCTAGTTTCATATATAAATATATATGTATGTATGCACAAATATGTATGTAGCTATATTTATCAACATGATAAGTTGAATCCTCCATTGATCCAATTCAATCTATCAAGTACTCAAGATTCAGTTAAGAAACCTTGGAAAAATCAATGGAAGACAGTGGTATTGATTACTATTGTCCCAAGCAATATGAACATTTCTCAAAAGATGTTTTTTTCTTAGTGGTAGAAAGTAGGATTATAAAGTGCTTGGATTTTGACACCTAAGAAAATTAGAAAATGCACTAAGATAAATTAGGTCTTGCCTATGAGAGCTGGGGAAAAGTTAAACAAGCTTTACCTCTCTTTTCCATTGACACTCGGTTTGATAAAACTAGCTTTAGTTTTGTTAAAAGCCTGGATGCAATGAAGAATAGTAGAAAGTAGCAGGCAGGGGAAACTGGGGGCCTCGTCAATCCCATGGCTATAAGATAGTTAGAGCTACATCAATATATACATAAGACACTGGCTGCACGAGTTACACACAAAATCATTCTCATGGGTATATGTTGACATGCACACATCTATATAA
>NW_025350886.1:0-2228 GCF_016433145.1 Gracilinanus agilis
CTTCCAATCAATACAATGATCATCCAGGATTTCAGAGGGCCACTGGGGGAAAAATACCAATCACCTCCTGACAGAGAAGTGATGGACTAAGATGATATACATGTTTTGACACAGTCAATATGAAAATTTGTTTTGCTTACTACCCTGACCTTCACTGCCTAAATGTCAGGTATTTTACATTTCACCTCTCCCTCTGAGTTCTCTAGTACCCTTAAAGAAGTTTGGGGAGTCTGTATTCTCTCTCATTGGTATTAATTCCCACCAAAAGTATCCCCCCCAAACAAAGTGGAGTCACCTGTTTTGAGGTCCATTTAATCATTTAACCATCAGATTAGCTTTCCCAAAGAAATATTTACTTCAAAGGCATACTAACAAATAGACAAACAAAATTCCAGGTTCCAAATCCAAAGCTGCCCTTGGGACATAGTTCTAGGCACCCCATCTTCTCAGAGCTTCTCTGACAGGCTGGTTGGCTACAATATCCAACTCAGAATCTGGGCTCTTATGGCCCATGGCAGGAACTCCCAGGTCAGGTAGATATCACCTGCTGTATCTAAAAACCAAAGGGGACAAATGAAACAGATCCAAGCAAATAGCCCTTGTCTATTCCTCATAGCCACAGTACCTACAGGACAGAGGAAGGGACAGTATCTCCCCTTTCACCTTATCAGTTCAGTTCATCCTGCCCATGCTGGAAGTTAACCTTTATTCCCTCTCAACACTGAACAGAAAAGGAGGAAATAAGAGCAAGACTGTCCCAGCCAATCAAAGGAAACTATTCTCACCCACATGATGTGGTAACACAGAGAACTGGGTTGCCCCCATGTCAGGCAATCCGGGCATGAATGACGCAAGCTCCCATTACTATCTATGGGTATTTGTCACGAGGGTTTTGAAGGGGAGAGGGACACAGAAGGAAAAGAAAGTAAATGCTTATTCATTGAAAAACAAATTTAATTCAAAAAAAAGAAATATAAAAAGTAGCATAATTATATCCATTCATTACACTTTCTTCTTACTGGCTTCAAATATTAGCCTACATTTGCTCTTTTAATCATATATAATTTATGACAGTTGAGATGCCAAGTCAGATGGCTATTTATGCCATCCAGAGTACCAGGAGAAGTTAATTATGATAAAGTTGAATGGGAAGAATCTGGGCTTTTTGCCCCAATTTGGCACTATGTTCTTTCAAACTTTTTTGCCTTTCATTTTGAACTCTGCTTATGAAACCAATAGAGTAAAACCTTATTAATTCCCAAAAGTGGAGGGGGAATAGCAACCTAAATCATAGATTAATTTAAAAAGAAATGTGATATTACTTTTCATTGTAAGGTATCATTTTCTGGGATTGTCAGGGAACTTATAAATTTCCTGAAACTAGGTGACCAACAGAGTGCCACACTTGAAGTCAGGAATACTAGAGTTCAAATTCTTCCTCACCTATTTACTAGCTATGTGACCCTGAGTTTAATCTCTATCAGCTTCAGTTTCCTCATCTGTAAAATGGGAATGGTAAAAACAATTGTACCTCCCTCATACATTTATTAAGAGGATCAAATGAGGTATATGTATATGTAAAAACTTTAAAGCACTACATAAATGCTGGCTCTTATGATTGTAAAGTTCCACAGAAATTAATAATCCAGATAACTGAAATTTGTCTTTTTATACAGTGACAACTTTTTAGCTTAACTATTTTATGTAAATATTTATTATATTCATTGATAATTCCCTTGATTCATATTGGAGATTAAATTGTCCATAATTCCACCTTTTCTTCAGTGATTCAAACTATTGATCACCTCTTGTGCAAGCCAAGGGTTATATTATGCATAGTCTTCCTTCAAGAAATTTACTGCTTTCTTAATGATACAGGATTATTATAAATATCAGACCATTTGATCCCATACTAAGTGGCACTACAATGTTATAGATAATTCTTCTGGCTTCTCTCTTACTTCTATTTTTCAATTTGTCAGCACTTGGTAGTCCCCACTACCCACAATGCATCCAATCTATTATTATCTAAAAATGTATGAAGAAACATTCCTTGGGGCAGCTGGGTGGCTCAGTGAATTGAAAGCCCAGGCCTAGAGACAAGAGGTCCTAGGTTCAAATCTGGCTTCAGAGACTTCCTAACTGTGTGACCCTGGGCAAGGCACTTAACCCCCATTGCCTAGCCCTTACTGCTCTTCTGCCTTGAAACCAATACACAGTATTGATTC
>NW_025350887.1:0-5515 GCF_016433145.1 Gracilinanus agilis
TACTGTACACAATGGAAATGCAGTATGCCACTACTGCTTGTGCAAGTTTCCCAATGTGAGATTGTACACAGCACACTATTGGCTAATGGAATGAAAGGTGGCCAACCACAGCACTGTGTTCTCTATCCTGGGTGCTGACTGGCTCAGTGACTGCAGCATCAGTCTGTTTGCTCTCCTGCGCTGTGCCAATATGTTCAGCATTTCTCCTTGTCCATTTCATACAGAAATCTGATCATTACGCATAGTGTTACTCTGAGGTGTTGTGTTTTTCTGAAATTTTCATGAAAGCTTTATTTTATTTCAAACCCTCCCTATGCCACCCAAACATTCTGCGCCATTTAAGGCTTCTGGCAGTGAGCACAGCTGCTTTGAGGATTTTCACCTATTGCAGGAATCTCTGGAACTTAACTCCTGTGATAGGTGAGGGATCACTATATTGCTTGTCTGGCATACTTTCCCCTCAGTTATAAATATTTCGACCCCTTCAAATTACACCAGATGCATAACAAAACTATAAGTATTCGTTATATGATACCTGTCAAACAGCCTATGACAACTGCATCCAAGGCACAAGAGATATATAATTCATATGCCAATATTCACAGGACTACATCATATAAGAGCCACATGAAGTAGACCAAAGTTAAATGTCCCTAGCAGCACATTCTACTTTATATCACATGTTGGGACATAATATGTAACCGCATACCTTTAACCAACTATGGATTTGGAGTGCTATATATTCAATATATCCAATTTGGGGTGCTCTATTTCCACCCTATGCCACTCACCAACCTTAAGGTAACCTTGTGAGAGCTGAGCTTAGTTCCCCCTTGATTTAAGTCTCTCCCCACTGAAATCCATCCTCCACACATCTGCTAAAGTTATTTTCTTAAAGCACAGACAAGGAGCCTATCCCTCTCTTGAAGGTCAGACTCTTTATAACTAAACTCAGTGGAAACTAAACACCCATGTATGGAACAGGAAGTTCTCCAGGTAGACTAGCATTTGTAAGCCCAGGTTAAACTTTACAATGATTACCCTATGTTAAGAAACCATACAATAAGATAGTTTAGCCAATCCCCCAAATTTAATTCAATATAGCTTTATTTTTTTGTTTATTACTCCTCAGTTTTAGGACTAAGAAATCCTATCTGAGTCTCTTCTTTTTAAGTCCAGGCAGAGGTCACTGCTTCTTACTCCTGAAATAGGGGACTTCTTGATTTAAACAGTTACCAAAGCTATTTCAGATCTCCTACAAAAAGACATTTTATGATGGTTCCAGCACTGTAGGTATCTAAAGAAAATAACTAAGGTAGAATTATTAAAAGTCTAAAAGAGATGTTAAAGACATTTACAAACAAAGCATTTCTGGACCAGTATAGAGTCCATTGTCCTTAACAGTAGCATACCTATTCACAGCAAAGAGGTTTCAAGTTAACATGCCATTTAGCTGTTTCTGTAACACAAAGAAAAGAGAAAAGGAAGAAAAAAAGATTTCTGCTTTTGAAAAGTTGTTTTTTTTTTATTATTTTAAATGAGTCGACAGGTTCTTGTCTCTGGGATCTCTGGGTTTAGTCCAACGTCTATGATTTCAAAGTCAATGTCCCATTGCTTGACCTATTCCTCCTTTCTAACAGCATGGGGAAGGATTTGGTTCTTGAATGATTTCTCTTTAAAAATTTTAATGCAACATAGCAAGTCCCATTGCTCTCACCCATTATCTTCAACAACAAACATCTGCAAAGTGCCTACTACATTCAAGTTTCTCTGATAAAAGCTTCACTTCTCAAAAAGAGAGTTGAGTCAAATTTATAAGAATATGAGTGATTCCCCAATTGATAAATGGTCAAAGGATATGAATAGGCAGTTTTCAGTTGAAAAAAAAATCAAAACTATCTATAGGCGTATGAAAAAATGCTCTAAAACTCTATTGGTTAGAGAAATACAGATTGAAAGAACTCCAAAATGTCACCTCATATTTATTTGATTAGCAACATGGCACAAAAGGAAAAGGACAAATGCCAGAAGGGATATAGGAAAGTTAGGACATTAATACACTGTTGGTCAAGTTGGTGGGAAAACAGCCAATACTTTTACAGTCCAAATTCTGGTTTTGTAGAAATCTATTTCCCAATTGTAGTATTATTGCTACTTTACTTTCCTCCTTACAGATTGAGAGGACTCTGACTATACTCTCAAAGGGTGTATTTTATCCCCTCCTCTACACTCTTAACCCCATCCTACTCTTACATAGCAGTGGTTCTATTCTAGGGTGCAGAAGTTATACTCCTGGCCCATGCCTTGTATATTTTCCAACATAAACATATGTTAAGAAGCTTGAGGATTGACTTAGTGAATGAACATTCAGGGAAACCTTCAGTTGAAGGAACAATCCTAGTGCTCAAAACACCAGAGAGAGCTAGCAGTTGATGAGTGGAATCTAGCTAAATCCATTGAGTGTGGCACCCAGGGGAAACCAAGGAAAGTAACCCCTCCACTGAGCTTCAACATATAGGCAATATAATGAAAAAAACCTCCCAAAATGAATAAAAGCAAACAAAATGCCTGGCCCTGAGAAGCTATTTCAGCAAAAGAGGAAAACAAAATGCAAGTTCAGAAGAGAATAGCAATGCCAAAGTGGAAATATGTGAACTCTCAAAGGCAAATGTGAAAGAATATCAGGCCCAAAATGAACTCCTAGAAGAGCTCCAAAAGAGGATTCAAAAAACAATAAAGGAATTAGAGGAAAATTTAGAAAATGAAATGATAAAAAAAGTGAAGAAATTAAAGCAAACTCTCCCTGAAGAAAATAGAACCCCAAACAGGAAAATAACTCTATAAAAAAGGAAGTACAAAATTTCAAAGAAGAAAATAGGTTCCTAAAAATTAGAATTAGATAAATGGAAGATAATGACTCCATAAAACAGTAAGAAGCAATAAAATAAATTGAAAAAATGAAAAAATAGAAGATAATCTGAAATATCTCACTGGAGAAATAACTGACTTGAAAAATAGATCCAGGAAAGACAACCTAAGAATAACAGAACTACCTGAAAGGCATGATCAAAAAAGAGCCTAGACACCAAATTGCAAAAAATTATCAGAGAACTGCCCTGGTGTTCTTGAATAAGAAGGGTAAATAGAAATGGAAAGAATCCACCAATTACTTCCTAAAACAGATACCAAAATGAACCATCCCAGAACTATTATACCTAAATTATAGAACTCTCAGGCCAAGAAGAAAATGCCACAAACAGCCAGAAAAAAATTAATTCAAATATAATGAAGCTAAATTCAGGATTACACAGGACATAACAGCTTTTACATTAAAGGATCAAAAGGCATGGGATATGACATTACACAAGGCAAGGGATCTAGTACTACGACCAAGAATCACCTGCCCAACAAAACTGAGCCTAAAATCCAAGGGAAGAAATATATATTTAATGAAATAGAGGGCCCCATTTTCTATAGGATAGATTCCAAATTTTTCAGTTTATTATTCTCAGGCTTTCAGTCTTTTCCCAACCCATTTTTCTTACACTCAATATTTATTTATTGATATGACTATATATAATGTGCTACTGAAATTAATATATTTTAAAGGCCTTTCTTGGGGGATAAAAAAGAGAAAAGCAGGAGCTAAAAATGAGCTCCATCTCTGATTTATTTATTATCAGGAGAGAAAGGAAAGAGACACTCAGTTAATTATAGTTGACAGACAGTTGACCTTTGTCTCTTGTATATAAAGAGACTATCCTTGAGAATAAGGATTATAAGACTGATAATGAATTTAGGAAAACTGAACTCAAACCCACAACTTTTGATGATTTTGATCATAGAAAGAACATTATGCATTCAACAATAATTATGTTATCTTAACTTTCCCTGTCTCTGAATAGTACAGAGGAAGAACTTGGAAGTTCCTTCCAAGAGTGTGTCCTAAAAGCACAATTTAGATATTTATAATTAAAACAGATATCATGAGGGATTTTCTTGAAAAAAATGTATAATAAGACCTCCTCTAAAATCCTATTTTAATGTGTCATCATGGCATGGAAAAGACTTTTCTTTTTTTCTTAAACCCTTACCTTCTAATATCCTAAGTGTCATTTTAAAGGCAGACCAGCAGTATAAGGCCAAGGCAATTGGGGTCAAGTGATTTGTCCAGGGTCACATAGCTAGTAAGTGTCTGCAGCCATATTTGAACCCAGGACATTCTGTCTCCAGGCCTACCTTCCCATCTACTGAATCTCCTACATACCCCAGACATTGAATTCTTAAAGGCCTTGTCAAGCCTCATTAATTCTACTGCCACTACACTGCTCACATCTATTACCTTCTCTCTAATCACATGACCATCACAATAGTTTAATTGCTCATTATCTGTCACCTGGAGTATTATATAAAACTCCTAATTGGTCTCTGCCTGAAGTCTCTACCATTTCAATCTATCCTCCACAACTGCTTCTCTGCCCATGTCATTCCCCTTCTCAATGAACACTTGTTTATTAGTTTCATTTGTGTCCAATTTCTCATGACACCATTAATGTCTTTCCTAGCAAAGATAATTGGAATGGTTTTCCATTTCCTTTTCCAATTCATTTTATAAATGAGGAAATTGAGGTAAATAGTGTTAAGTAATTTTCCAGGATCACATTAGTAATAAACACTAGTGGCTTCCTCATACCTGGAAAAGTAAATGTAGACTTTAAAATGTTTAGTATTTTAAACCCTTCACAATTTGGACCAAACCTATCTTTCCAGCCTGCTCTTATATTATTTGCCTTCCCAAATTCTAGCCAAACTGGCTGTCCCAAACACAACAAATCATTTGCTATTTATGTGGCTTTATATAGGCTGTCCCCACACGCCTGTAATAGATTCTGCCTTCTCTCCCGTTGCTAGTCTGTTAGAAGTCCTGCATATACCTTTTACAGACCAACTTAATGTCCTCTTCATCTAGATATGCTCCCCTGATAGTCCCTTTCAATAACTTCCTTCTCTCTTGGACCTCATACAGCATTTTGTTCCACACCTCTAAAGACAATTTATCATGTATTATTTTTGTATTAAACATCAATTATCAGTTCTTTTCCTTTTGTTGCTATAAGCGTCATGAAGATAAGAGATTCATCTTACCTAAATTTTATGCTCACCCAATATCAGCTCTGTGCACAATGGGTGTTTAATAAATGTTTGATGAATTAATGATTTCTTAAAGTTTACAAATGACTGAGACCTTAGCCCCAAGAAACATAATGTAATAGACTGTAAAATTCCTTATTTTTAAGAGACTTTGCATCCTGCTAAACTGCAAAGTCACAAGACTAGAAAATGAAAAACATTAGCCATACAGCTAGTTCAAATGTCCTGGGAAAAAATGCTTGAAACCACACACAAATGGCCCACTGTCCCTTGCTTTACATACAAAGGAAACCAGAAAAGAGGAGTCACTCAACTAATGACTATAACTCTGAACCATAAATACTTGTAAGTCCAAACATAACTC
>NW_025350888.1:0-5720 GCF_016433145.1 Gracilinanus agilis
TTTTTAAAATTTTTTAAAAATAAAGATGTTACAGAAATACAAGACCTTCTGTCACCTGCCTGGCAGTGAGTGGCCTTGGCCCAGGGTGTTGGCAGCAGCTGCTACAAATGAGGGCTGGTCCCAGTCCCTCCAGGTCCACCCCAAGCCACCTTCCCGTTCCCGGCCCAGGGCTCATCATACCCACAAACCAGCCATCATCACACTGCTGCATGACATCCACCTGGTCTCCTTCACGAAGCTCCAATTCATCTTCATTCTGGGGCCAGTACCGATATACTGCCCGGTACCTAAGGGTACATACTGCTGCGGTTACTCACCATTAGCATCTTCACTCAGCCCGCTCCAGTCTGGCAGATCTCCAGCCCAAACCATCTCCTACCTCCTCATCACTTAGCAAACCTTTTCAGCCTCTCTCCATTCTTCTCCACATTTGTTCTTGAGAGAAGTCAAAGAAAATCTGTTCTCCCCACTGATGCCACCTGGTGCTCCTTCCTTTCTAAACCCAAGCTATCCTTCAAGCCTCATCTCTTCCAGGAAGCCACATGGAATCCTCTCTGTCTCCTTTCTCAGGAGTCTTTGCCAATCATCTCCAGACAAATACAGACTCACAGAAGTTCAGTGCTTCCAGGGGCCTCAGAGATTTCCTCAAATTTTATAGCTAATGAAACTAAGACCCAGAGAGGAAATGTAATTGGCTGAAGAAACAGCCAGAACTCTCTTCTGTTATCATCAACCAACAGTAACCACGATCATGTCAATAAT
Organism: Gracilinanus agilis; assembly: GCF_016433145.1. NCBI lineage: Eukaryota > Metazoa > Chordata > Mammalia > Didelphimorphia > Didelphidae > Gracilinanus > Gracilinanus agilis. The sequence goes on from NW_025350888.1 coordinate 763, forward strand.
AAATTCACATGTATATAGCCCATCTGCTGTTCTTTGGTCTTTTCACTTTTCCATCTGGTCAGGGATGGACAAACTATGGCCAATGGGCCAAAGCTGGCCGCCACCTGTTTTTGTCTGGCCTGCAAGGTAAGAATGGCTTTTACATTTTTTTGGCAGCTGAATTTGGCCCAGAGGCCATAGTATTGTGACCCCAGATCTAGATTAAAATAGTCCTGAAAGAGCAGAGATTATATCATATGCTTCAATTGTCTTCCAGTCTCCCACCCCATGGGGCTGGGCTTACTTTGTTGACTTGAATTGTATTTAGTTTCCTAAGTGGCCCAGAGTAGGAAAGTCTTTACTCCTTAGGACCACATACCCATCTGACCATTCTTCAGCTCATACTCACGGGGTCCAGTGAATATTAGAGGATCCGGAGGAGGAAGGGGAAGAAGGGTCTTGGTGAGAGCTGGGACCCCCATGGTGGTGTGGTAATGTCCTAGAGGCACCAAGACCCTAAGGCGAACAGTGAGAAAAGCATGGGTTATTTGGAAGTGTATGTGTAATGGAGGGAGCCAAGACCCCAACAAAGAATTCTATGGGCCAAAGAGAATAATAGCCTCATAAACCTTTTACAACAAATTTCCATACATTAACTCACTTTATTCAAACCATGACCTCATAAGGCATGTAGGATGTCATTATTCCCATTTTACATATGAGTAATTGAGGCACAAACATTTAAAATCCTTGGATTTTAGAAATCTAACTCTGAAGAAGAAATGATAAAATAACTAGCATCCCCTCTTATCCACTGATGCCTAGAGGCTGCTCTGGACCTCGAATGGAATGGGTCTAGGGTCCACAGCAATCCCAGGAAGTTTCAACAAGCACAATCCTCAGGCCACATAGAACGGGACACCTCGAGGAGATGGGGGGCAATTTGGCAGTAGCCAGGGGGTCCCCTCCTTATTACAAATGAGACCCAAGTCCTAGGCCCAAGGCTTACTTAAAGCTGGTATTTCCTTAGCTACTCTTGCCTACAGGATTTCTCCCTCTTCTGGTTCAGGCTTTACTATAGAGCAGTGATTCCCAAAGTGGGCGCTACCGCCTCCTGGTGGGTGCTGCATCGATACAAGGGGGCGGGTGATGGCCACAGGTGCATTTATGTTTCCTATTAATTGCTATTAAAATTTAAAAAAAATTAATTTCCAGGGGGCTAAGTAATATTTTTTCTGGAAAGGGGGCGGTAGGCCAAAAAAGTTTGGGAACCACTGCTATAGACTCAAGGGAAACAAAGGAAGGTGGAGCAAGATGCAAGATTTTTGCTACAGTTAGAGTGATTATTTATTTGTAAGTAAATATAGTAAGACTTAAAAGAAGCAGAAAAATCTTAAATGAAATGCAGTTCAATATAAATACAGTGCACGAGGCTAAAGTAGTATAGTATTTTTGGAGGGCAGAGACCCCGAGTACCTAAGAGCCACCAGCAGTGAGCACCCCACAAAAAGACTTCAACTTGCCAAAGTAACTTGTGAACTTTCAGGATTAAATTCCAACTAAACTGCAATAGACACAGACTGGTTTTCACTCCTCTGCCCAAATGCCACGACTCCCACTCCCTTGGCTTATTCTGTATTCAGTGGTCTAGCTGATATAAATGTTCCAGATTCTCCTACCAGCCACAGAAAGAGGAGAGAAGCCCATTTCTTATGTCTAAAGAGGGGATTTCCCACCTAATTCTCTCGATGAGAAGTAGGGGGGTCTTACCTGGGTTTGAGGTCTGGACGGAGAGGTCCTTGGGGAAGGTTCCTGGGTGCTGGAACGAAAGGTGCGATAGGGAGATGTTCGGCCCCCCCAGTCGGTGATGTCGACTGTGTTTTGGGGTGCAGAGGGAGAACCAGGTGGCCTTGCCAGGTGAGAAGTGCCCAGGCGTGGGGACCCAGGAACTTGGGAGCCGGCCAGGGTCAGGTGCGTGGGGGCAGGACCATCTTCGCAGACCTTGAGCCTGGGTTCTTTGGAGACTTGGACGTAGTTGGCAGGGAAGATGCCCTGTCGTCCAGTCCCTGAGATGCGTCCCTCGTACCAGTTTTCATCCACCTTCCTTATCAGGCAAATACGCTCCCCCTTCAGGGAAAAAGAAGATGAAGGAACTCTCAACCAGGTCTTCCCTTCGGTGACCCCAAACATTCCACTCTTTTCTACTTCAGGCCCTTCCTTTCAGGAGTTCCTTCCCCATTCCTAGTCTTAATTACTCTCTTTTTACCTGTTCCTCGTGTCTACCCAACCAGATCATGTAAGGTTACTGTGGATAAACTTTTTTTATATGAAAAGAAATTGATTTGAAGGGGGGAAAATTTAGAAACTTATAGCATCTCCCTAATGTCCACTTCATAGAAAGTTCTTGACACATATTGACTGCTTCAAGCGGAGAGCTAAAGGAAAGGGACTTCTTGAGTTTCCTTAGAGCTTTTTGCCTCTTTCTCTTTTCTGGATACTCTGAAGCTTCACAACCCCTTCATAGATGTTCACCGAACATGTGGAAGTCTTCTTCACTGTACTACAGAATGAATAATGGATGGCAGAAGAAGCTGCTGCCATTCTGTTTGTTTTTTTTCTTTGGGAAAAATCAATTTGAAAAGTCAATTCTTTACAAAACTAAAAAGGTTTTCGGTGGTCAAAATTTTCTTTTCTTTTTTAAACCTCTACCTTCTGTCCTAGAATCAATACTAATTATTAGTTCCAAGGCAGAAGAGCCATAAGGGCTAGACAATGGGGGTTAAATGACTTGCTCAGGGTCACAACCTTAGGAAGCGTCTGAATCTAGATTTGAACCCAAGACCCCCTGCCTCCAGGTTTGCCTCTCAATCCACTGAGCCACCCAGCTGCCCCTGGAAATGTAGTCCTGAAGCCAGTCAACAGGGAAGGAAAGTATTTTATCTGAAAAAGTCAGGAAATGAGAATTTCTTCCCTTCTCCTCCCAATTCTGATATTCAGATAAAACTTCCCCGGCCTCTCACCCCTTCTCCTGCTGAAAGAGTGGCTCACCCACCTTTCGGAAGGATAGCTCCACCTCCAGATCTCCCTTGAAGTTGTACTGGGCCACAGCCTCTCCATATTCCAGTACCTGGTAAGTTGGGGGTTTAATGGGCTTTGGGATCTCATTTGGGGGCAGCACCTAAAGAGACAAAAGAGAAGAAAAAAGAGTCAGAAGCTCCTGGATCAATCACTTGTTGTCTGAAGCAGTTAGGTGGTGCAGTGGGGTAGAGTGTTGAGCCTAGAAGACTCATCTCTCTGTGTTCAAATCCGGCCTCAGACCCTGCCTAGCTGTGTGACCCTGGGCAAGTCACTTCACCCTATTTGCTTCAGTTTCCTCATCTGTTAAATGGGCTGGAGAAGGAAATGGCAAAGTACTCTTGTATCTTTGCCAAGAAAACCCCAAACGGGGTCATCAAGAGTCAGACAACATTTACTGAGCATGCACTTCGGGTCTCAAGGCAAGGAGTTACCCTTTAGAGGGTCATCATCCCAACAACTCCCATTTACCTTTTACTGTAAGATTTGTAAAGCACTTCATAAGCTTCACGTCATTTGACCGTTCCAACAATCCTGCGATATAGATGTATCATTCCCCCTTTTACAAATGAAGAAACTAAAATCCATCATGGTTAAGTGCCTTGGCCCACTAGTATGGAGGCATGATTCAAACCTAGCCCTTCTTGACTTCAATTCCAGCACCTTTATTCATTTTTCCATACTACCCTTTGGAAGACGACACTATGGGACTTGGCCAAAATGGGCTGGAGCCAGTTCCTACAAATTCTTCAGTGCTGACTTTTAAATTTTCAGTGTGAGCATTTATTTGTTGTTGTTCAATCATTTCAGTTGTGTCTGACTCTTTATGTCCCCATTTTGAGTTTTCTTGGCAAAGATACTACAATGGTTTGCCATTCCCTTCTTCTGCTCATTTTACAAATGAGGAAATTGAGGCAAATCAGGTTAGTGACTTGCCCAGGGTCACAATGTCGGAAAACATATGTTAAAAATTATTTCTATATGCAAATGGGGGGAAAAGGTACAATTAAAAATAATAATAAGAAGAAATTTAAGCCACCGGCAAGCAACCAGTGAAAAAATTGTAGAACAAGGTTGCCAAGTCTCCTTAAGTGCTAATTTGAACTTAGAAAGATGAGTCTTTCTGATTCTAAACCCAGTGCTCTCTCCACTGTACCACCTAGATTCCCCAAGCATTTATTTACATATACAAATAAGAAATACAAATCAGAGCCCTGTTTATTGTTTGGGTGAATTATGATGGAGAAAATGTTAATAATGCAGATTAAATTTAAGTGTGTCCTACACACATTCTCCACCCCACTCCACTTCTCCAGCTGGTTATTAAACATTTACCAGAACTCCCCTGGGTCAGCCCTTAAGCAAAGAGCTTACAGATCACAGATATAGCATGAGAAGAGAGCCATCTAGTCAAATCCCCTTATTTTACAGAAGAAGAAAATGAGGCCCACAGGGGTTAAGCAACTTGCCCGTCGTTATACCGGTTTAGACCCAGATCCTTTGGTCCCAAATCCAGTATTCTTCCCATTGCAATCTAGTCTCAAGATGTGACCCTGGTTTACTTAATTTTAAACAAAGTATGTTGAGTTTCTCAGGCAAAAGGCATTATATGTATAATAGGTTTTATATATATATATACATATATATACTAATATTGTATAAACAATAGATACAATATACATTGTGTCATTGTCATCTTTATATCCTTAGCACCAGGCGTAGTGCCTGGCATAAACAATTGTAAATGTTTTACAAGCTTTCTCTGTGGAACAGAATTCCTAATCCAAAGGAGGATTCGGAATTAAAATTAGAAATAAAAATTTTAATTAAAATAAAAATATAGACTTAAAATTTCACTTTAACAGGGGATCAACCATATATATTTATAGCATATATCATTATTT
>NW_025350889.1:0-6072 GCF_016433145.1 Gracilinanus agilis
AAATTATATATTATATGTATAATAACACATATCATATATTTACATAATTTTATAATTTTATAAACATGATTATCTGGAGAGCTTCTAGAGGAGAGCAAAGAGAAGAGTGAATGATCTTGAATCTATGTTGTATGAGAATAGATGAAGGGGTTGGATGTAGTCACCCAGAAGATAAGCCTGGGGAAAATGGCACCCATGTAGAAGACAAAGTAACTTTTTACTATATAGTTCCAGAGGGCAGAATCCTGGATGGGTAGAAGTTGCAAATTGGCAAATTTGGGCTTCATATCAAGATAAAATTTCCCAACAATTACAGCTGTGTGAAAGTGGAATGTAATGACTGGGGAAGTAATGGGGCTTCTGCATAGATGTCTTCAAGCAAAACTGGATGAATCCTTTTGCTTTAGTATAGTCTTTACAGTCATGTCGAACAATTTATGAACTCTTTTGGAGGCTTTCTTAGCAAAGGTATTAGAATCATTTGCTATTTCTTACTGCAACTCATTTTACAGATGAGGATATTTTAAAACTTCTAAATCTGTGTCCCTGTTATCTCTTGGAATGATAGCAGTGGTGTCTATAATGATGTGGTGGCCACTATATAGAGCTTGCCTAGATGGGCTAAAGGCTGGAAGTCAATTACAAGACTGCTTCCTCTGGTATATGTGTCCTTCCCCAAGTCAGTTCATCCAACAGAGATCTTTTAAAATGGAAATTTCCAACCTTTGTCAAAAGTTGGGCTGAAGTTCCTGAGTCAAGTACTGCCTGATGGAAGGAATTGATGGATACCGTGAACCTAGTTTTAAATCCTAATTTATTGCTGTGGGTGACCTTTGGCAAATCTCTGTCCCAGGTTTCCTTATTTGATAATGAAGAGACTTCAAGTTAGTTTAATTCAACCAGCATTTAATGAGTACATAACATGTGCAGAGCTCCTGGGGACAAAGAGGCAAAAAGGAAATAAATAGAAGCCCCTGCTCTAAAAAAAAGCTTACATTTTAGAAGTGCAAAACTTATACTCAAAGAAGTAAGTGCAAGAAAAGTTAAAGCCAGAGAAAAGACTAATGACTTACTGAGATAAAGAATTCCTTTCTGTCACTGAATTACAGAACACCAACCTGAGCTGGGTTTGGAAGAAGTTGAATCCTATGAAACAGAGAACATTACTAGATTACGTCTGAAGTCCTCCCAAGCCATATGACACCTCTGTACCTCAATTTCTTCATTAATAAAATGGGAATGATCAGAGTTGCACTAGTTCCTTTGCAATGTTGTTATAAGGCAAGCACTTTGTGAACTTTAAAGAGTTATGAAAATGAGTCATTATTCCTATTTTCCCTTCAAGGATGTCCTTGATGTTCATTTTCATTTGATTCTGCCTCGATAAATTTAAGTTGTCAGAGGTTGGGTTGAGTGGAGGGAGATTAGGTTTGAAGAAGGTACCCAATAAAATTTTTCCTGGGGTATTTGGTCCCTAGAGATAGTCCAGACCCCTACCCCCCCCCATGAGGAAAGCTCTAGATTCAACAGATTCTCAATAACATAGAGAATGGTCTATCATCTTGCACAGGAATACACTAATAAATAATTTAGTTGGAAGGTCTGATGCATGTAGCCCTAATCACTGTTGTGCTGTTTGAGAAAACCTAGCCTTGGCTCTGGAAATGATTGCAGGTGGCCAAAATTACAGCCGCACTTTCTTTTAAAGTGCTATCCTAGGTATAGTGAGGGTTACTCACAAAACTTTGCTAAAATTTATAATCGCTAAGCAGGCTACTGGGGTTAGAAGCAGGCTTACTAATCAGTGACTGGGGAATGCTCTGACTGCTATTGCTGTTATAATTTCAGGACAGTTGTGTTCTTGGAGCAGAAGTAGACAACAGTTCTTTCTGGGCTTTCTCTAAGCAACCAAATCGTGTTAATAACTTAGAAGAAGAACTAACATTTCTGAGATCTACGTTTTGGTTCTGGAGCTAGTTTCTAGCCCAAATGTAAACAGTCCACTCAGTCAACTACTGTCAAGTGTTCATGGCCCAAGAAAGACTGGGGGGTCAGTTATTATCTGTAATAGTAGTGGAGAAAGGAGGCAGAACCTGAGTAGTTATAGGAGACAGAATTGGGGCTTGGGCACTGAAGGGGTTGCATTCTATTTGGGGATCTGCTCACATAAAGCTTCATTTGTTGTTCAGTTGTATCTGATTCTTCCTGACCCAAGTTGGGATTTTCTTGACAAAGATAATGCAGTGGTTGGTATTTCCTTTTCAAGCTCATTTTACAGAGCAGCAGACTGAGGAAAACAGTGTTAGGCAACTTGCCTAGGGTCGTCACATAAGTGTCCAAGGCCAGATTTAAACTCAGGAAGATGAATCTTCTTGACTCCCATCTGGCAGTCCATCCACTGTGCCACCTACCTTCACCATAAAGCCTTGAGATTTAGGACAAATCCCATTTCTTTTAGAGAAACAGGAAATGTTCATCATTAATACTCCTTAAAGTATAGAAACATTATAATAATAAATAAAATCTACAATGTGGCACTCTTTAGTGGAGTTTTGTTTGCAAATGCTCGTCCCTAGCCATGAAAGTAACTGGGCAAAAGGATGTAGATGGTTCAGTGCAAACCCATTCTGCAAATGAAAAATCCAAATTAAACTTTAATTGAATCAACAGATTTTAACTAAATGCCAACTAGGTAACAGGATACTTCTAAGACATACTCTATTATAAAGGTTTAGTTTCTCACAGAAAATGCCAGTACAGAGAATGAATACTTTTGAAACTTAGCATTTATAGAACATGGTTCTAAAGTAGAGAGGGAATAGAATGTAGAGGGATGCTGGAAAGTTCCTTAAACATGGTAAAATTAGAAGTTTTGGCTTGAGTCAATGGTAGAAAGTCATACGAAGAGATCTTGTTTGAATCCCTTCATTTTAATTATGAAGAAACTAAAGCCCAAAGAGTTTAAAGGACCTGTTTAAGGTCATACAGGTAGTAGTCAATCAAGGAATGGAACTCAGGTCCTCTAACCACCAAAGTCAATGCTCTTGACCCTCTCCCACACAAATAAACTACAAACATCATCTGCTTATTCTACTATAATAAAATTCATTGAACCTGAACTTAGTACAAAAAGCTATGATACTAATATTGTCTATGTATAAAAATGCCAAAAATTATTTTTTCTTTAAAATATTAACTAATTGAAGAAAACCCTCTATGAGAAAAGGAAGGATTGTCTCTTCTATTAAACAATTGTCTTATTTAGTGTTTTCTTTAAGCATAGCCATTTTGATGGCTACTGACCAGTTCTGAGAACATGGACTCAGAATGACCATGACTCCTCTGACATTCATCCAAAATTACAGTCCAATCAGGGTCAAGTGAGTAATAGTGGGAAATAAGGGAAAAGAGTCCTTTTAAAAGGGCAGTACAGTATGGTATGGTGTAGTGAATCAGGGGATCTGAGTTCAAATCTCACATCTGATATTTACCTGTATCACCTGTAGGAATAATGGATCAGGGATAAGAAAAAATGCAAATTTGTCTCTGAAAGGGGAGAGAGGTGAGCAGCTGGGTGGCTCAGTGGATTGAAAGCCAGGGCTAGAGACAGGAGGTCTGGGGTTCAAATCTGACCTCAGACACTTCCTAGCTATGTGACCCTGGGCAAGGCACTTTACCCCCATTGCCTAGCCCTTACCACTCTTCTACCTTGGAACCAATATCCTGTATTGATTCCAAGACAGAAGGTAAGGGTTTAAAAAAATAAAGCAAAAAGGGAGAGAGGAAATTTAGCCCTGAATCCTGGAAAAGATTCTAGAAGGACAATAACTGCAGAGGAGAAGTTTGGGAGTTACCTGTTACTTCATTATCTTTTCTGTCCCTGAGCTGGAAGGGAGAACAGCTGCTCCATCAGCTCCTGTGATCTGACCAGTTTTCTGGAGAAATTTGGAGGTTATTTGGTTTGGAAGATACCCAGAAGATGATCTACTTTCCCTGCAGTGCTGTGGCAATATGGCTGAAATAAAGCAAAGATTTAACATCTGGGATTTTGGAGTGTTTTACCTAAGAAGCCAACCCCAGCCTTGGGAAAGGACTCAGGCCATGTATGAGTTCATTCTTAATAGCCTATTTAAAGACAATTAAGGATATTTAATTAACAATCTGGGATATTTAGTTAGATAGTTAGATGGTTTTGGGGGTTAGATAAGAGCAAGAAGCTGGTAAGAAGCTTTTTGGAAGATCAGAAGAGCTCTCTCGTGAGAGAGGCGTAGAAAGTTGGATGGATATAGGGCTCTGTAGAGTTAGGGACATTTTGTATCTTAACTATCAGTTCCCTAATCTTAAGCAAAATAAACTTGCGTTTTAATATAGTCTCAAGGAGTTTTGCACTTCACTGGCCCTGGGAAGGTCCTTAGGTGGGTTATTTTACCACTGATCTGTCTGGGTCTTTCTCAATATACAATACTCCTTTTGGAGGAACATTTCTTTTTTATACCTTGGACAAGTCATGTTATTTCTCTGGGCCTCTATTTCTTTTTCTGTAGAATGAGAGAATTAGAGAGATGAGCCAAGATGACAAAATGGCAAAAACCAATATAGCCAATCTCTTTTCCACAAAAATTCTCTAAAAAAAAAAGACATAGAAAATGCACCAGATCAAATCCTTATGGGGAAATACAAAGAGTCAGTTTGCCATTTGCCCAGCCCAACACATCATGGTGAGAGGAAAAGCGAGGTCTGTGGACATTGGTGACTGAGTATGGTAGGCTACATGGAACACTTCAATACCAGAAGACTGTGCATCAGGGCAAAAAGGTCTCAAGCTATACCAGGATATTTCCAGGTCCATAATAGGAAACTTTGAAGGGGAGAGGTGCAAATTGTCAACTTTGTTGCTCACTACCCAGGTCCAGGTCACTGATCTAGTGTGAACAGAGAAGGGGGCTTGTACAAGGGTGTGGTGGGGGTGGCATTCCTGGGTGGGGAGGCCCTGGGTGGGCTATTGAGACAGGAAGTATTTTAGAAGCCAATAGTAGTGGTGGCTCAGACCCTAAAGACAGAGTATGGTCTCATTTTAAACATCTAGCCCAGTTTGAAAAAGGAAAAAAAAGGAATAAGCAAGGTAGAAATAGCAGGCCAAAAGAGAAACTGAAATTCTGTCACTTTGAATCAAGAGAGTTTTCCAGAAGGCTTATAGGGACTGGGCCCAGAAGCAATCAACTATTGCTCAGACACAAAATGAGATCTAGGTATGGAGTGATGTGATTTTGCTCTGGATTACACAACTCTAGGAATACTAAAAACTTCGGGTCTTTTAATATTTGTTCCTGAGATTCAGAAATAATAAAATATTTATTGATCCCAAGGAAGCAGCAACATGACCAACCCAGATCTTCCCTCTAGAATTGTAACAGAACCTAGCCCTAATGTCATAGTCTTAATATTAAGTCCAAAGGCAGGAAGTAGGCTGGAAGAATAATCAAGCGAAAAAAGAAGCCCACCATAAAGAGTTACTATGGTTGCAGGAAAGCTCAAGATATACACTCAGAAGAAGAGAATGATTTCAAAACATCTACAAGTAAGAACTCATATTAAAACATGATTTGGGCAAAAATTAAACTGGAATTTCTGGAAAAAATTAAACAAGAGTTTTTTTTAAAGGGTTTTGTTTTTGTTTTTTACAAATGAAGTGAGAATTGCCAGTAAAAAAAATACTAAAGGCAGCCAGAAAGAATTTCAAGTAAGGAGGAATTATAGTCAGGATCACATATGATTTAGTAGCCACTACTATAAAGGAATGGAAAACTTGGAATATATTATTCCAGAAGATAAAGGATGTAGAGCTAACAGAGAATAACTTAGTCATCAAAACAGCATACATGCTGCAGGGAGGAAATGGATTTTTAATGAAATAGAGTACTTCAGAGCTTTACTGATGAAAATGCCAGATCTGTGTACATACCTGGAAGTTTAAATACAGAAATAAAGAGATTTATTTTAAAAAGTCTCTCTCTGTCTCTGTCTCTGTCTCTGTCTGTCTCTCTCCTCTCCTATATATATATATATATATAT
>NW_025350890.1:0-6206 GCF_016433145.1 Gracilinanus agilis
CTTATATATTATTAATATAAATATATTTTATATGCATAATTTTATCTATTATGTTTTTATATAAATATTATTTCTTTTATTTTCAGATCTATATTCTCTCCTTTTCACTGCCCCTCTCCCCACTGAGAAAGCAAGAAAAATAAAACCTATTATAAACATGTATAATAAAAAAAATTGTTGTCTTTTCAATGTTCCTTTTTATTTACATTATCGTACACCTGGTTAAAAAGGCAAAATTTTCAGACTTGATTTAAGCTTGGTCACTGCTAGACTGAGAAAGAGAACAAGGGCTGTATATGAGGGGCAGAAGCAGCTAGAGGCTTGCAAATCCAAATGGTTCCGGTTTGGCAGCTGTAACCTTGGGCTAGTTTCTCTCATGACCCTCAACCTCTAAGAAGTTGATCTATTCATTAATTTTAAAAACTACGAGTTAAGCCCCAAGAGAATCTAATTGAACACGAATGGCACTCTCAGAGATGGAAGGAAATTCAAAAGTTGTCTAATTCTGTTCACATCCGAAACAGAGACTGACTCTGCGGCTAGAAAGGACAAGATGAGCCTTCTTGACTTCTCTCTTGAAGAAGGTTTCCACTTCATTGAGATTTCCTGCCCCACCAGGGTATTCTGATAAAGGCTATTTACCTCTCACAAAGAACTATATTATCCCACTGGAACAAACCTGATCTTTGCAACTACTGAGACCCAGAAGTGAAGAAGTTCTTTCCAAAATCAGGCAACATCAGCTCCCCATTACTCAAACTCCCAGCAGCTGAGCAGCCTCAACTAAGAATGTTTGTGGCAGGCTGTGTGATCCCCTGCATGCCGAGGATCTCCCTGAGCAGTCAGTTTCTCTACGGAGCTGGAGTTTTGAAAATAGCTTTACAATGGACTAAGAACTTCATGGATCGAACAAATAATTCCTTGCAACCTACTACCTTTAGGCAGAATTATACCGAAGCTGTTTTACCAATTATACCAATACTGTTCAAAGGATAGTATGATGATTAGGTTTTTAGTTATATATTTAAGAAAATGGCCAGTGACAAATCCCAAACAAACATGACGAAGCCACTTTTACATCAAAATTATCATCATGATCATCATCACTATGACTGTTATCACATTCATTTCTTTACTCATACAGTTCAGCGAGGCCCAGCAGGAGACCAAGTATCGGCTGGTGCTACTCCTCTTCTTGTGCATCTGTTGTTCTGGGGAGCTACTGCACAGATAAAATGGCTGCTTTTTGTAACCGAGTAAGAATAGTGTAAGATCAAGCCATATTCTGTAGTCTCACTGAAATCATTTTAGGAACAACTCTAGTAACAGGTAGGATGACAAGAATGCATGTGTCTCATCTTATATACTACCATGTTGTGTTCATTTCTCCATTGAAGTTTGATGGAAAAAAGATAAACAAGAATCTTACAAGGATGAAAAGGGTTGACAGGGTTGCTACCTGCACTGGTGGAGAGAATGCTCATATGGATGAGATTATGGAGTCATTAGTTAGATGATTCTCATAGGTTCATGAGTCTAGGAATAGAAGAGACTTCAAAAGCCATCTAGTCCAAATGCCTCAAAGTACAAACAATTAGGGGATGTGGCTCAGTAGATTGAGAGCCAAACTTAAAGATGGGAGGTCCTGCATTCAAATCTGGCCCCAGACACCTCCTTGCTGTGTGATCCTGGACAAATCACTTGAACCCCATTGCCTGTTCCTTACTACTCTTCTGCCTTGGAACCAATACAGATTCTAAAACACAAGATTAAGGGGTTTGGGTTGTTTTTTAAAGTATGAGCAATTCGGTTTTGGGCAAACAATAATGAATCAAAATAATGGAGTATTCCACGTAACATCCAGTCAAGGCTATCTGAAAACTGAATCAAAAGTGAATTGCCTTGGTGGGCAGCTGGGTAGCTCAGTGGAGTGAGAGTCAGGCCTAGAGACAGGAGGTCCTAGGTTCAAACCCGGCCTCAGCCACTTCCCAGCTGTGTGACCCTGGGCAAGTCACTTGACCCCCATTGCCCACCCTTACCAATCTTCCACCTATGAGACAATACACCGAAGTACAAGGGTTTAAAAAAAAAAGTGAATTGCCTTTCATCAATTCTATTTTTGAAATCCAGGTTCTTTACTTTGCTATTATGTAGAAAAACATTTAGATGATTAAGAATTTTTTATTGTCATTTAGTTGGTAAGTCCATATAATCACAGGTTAATTGGTTAATGATTTCATTTAGCAGACTTTCACATCCTTTAAAAAAAACAACTGTACATTGTCGTTTCTGTTTCTGATTAGCAATTAGTCAAACCTTTTGTTGGCTTGGTTTTTCACATACCTACTTGTGTTTCCATCCTGCAAGATTCTTCTTTCAAAATCAAGTTTTGATCTCCTCTAAGAAGTCAACTGAACAATAATAAGCCAACCTTCATTAATAAACACATTATGATTCTCTCACTTGGTTTTCTCTCCTCTTCATTAGTGATAGCTTAGGGGCAACACAGCTAGGCTGTCTGTAATCTATCTGCAGGTTCTCCTGCTTTGATGGTGACTAGAAGGCATGCAAAGTCCCTTAGCTACTTTGCATGTTAAAGGGTACTGCTGGCAGGTGGCTGGTGGAAGAGCAGAAACTTCATCTCTTGTGTCAGCAAGGGCAAGCTCACTTCAGTGACATGAATTGGCAATAAGAAACACATTCAACAAACTTTAATAATCCTTTGTGCCCTTTTTAGAAAAGTCTCTACTTCTGTATAAGAGAGATTTGGCCCCAATATATCTTGTTGTCTCATTTTGTTCTGTTTTCTCCAGCTGTCAACAGCATGAGTGGCTTTGAATATGTCGCCATGTTTTAATTCTAGCAAGCAGAGACCAAAATCTTTAAGGTTTTTTGTTATTAATTGTCTTTAAAATTATTTTCAATTTCAGATTGTAGTTGTACCATCACTCATTTCCTCTACAGAATGGAAGCCAAGTGCTTCAATTAGACATAAAATCTCCTAAAATGGATTTTCAGGAAAAGTCCTTTATACTATTAAACACTATAAAATTATTATTGCATATAGTTTTTATTATAGAACTCATTTCAAATAGGTTGGAATATTTTAATAGTCTAAGAAAAGTCATAGTTTATAGCTTGAAACTCAACATAGATCAGTAAGTTGTTTTTTCCCCATAAAATATGCATGCATGCTTTTTGCCTCCACTTAACTAATATGTTGTGCAAAAACTTGACAGTGGCAAATGTAATAAGCCTCCATAGTAGCAGAAGAATGTAAAAAATGTGATTAATATTATTTTTATTTTACAAAAGTTCCCATTTTGAACCATGAATTATTTTTCATAGATATCCTCAGCATTATCACCTAATTTATCCAAACTGTGCTCCAGTGAGAGGCTTGGTCTAGAGCTGCAAATTGTGTCAGAGCAGCAAAGTGTTGAAGCATTAGCAAAACAAAATTGCCACTCCTCCTGAATTAAAGAGACACCAAAAAAAGTCAGATAATACCCACAGCCTAGAGATGTTCCAGGACAGAATGTGCATTTTTTCTTAAGTGGATTAATGTCAAGATAAAGATTGGGTATCTCTCAGGTGAATATGGTTATTAAACAAGTGGAGAGGTTCTCGGCTTATTCTAGTCAACAGACTAGAAGGTTGAGTCCCCAGAGTTATTAAGCTCTTGATCCCCTCACAGTTCTAGGTAGTCACCCTGAAAGTATCTTCATAATGCCATTGCTCATAAACCCCAATCGCATATGTTCTCCCCAATATCACAACCACTTATTTCCCCTGAATCATTGCCAACAATTAATTGTTGCTGGTTTTATTCATTTTCTAAGAGGACCAATGACATCATGGGGTAATATGTCTTGACTTGTGTATAAATTTGATTTAAGTAAGGCAGAAGTGCACCAAGTCATCAGCCTCACTGTCACATCAAGGGTCATGGATCCAGTGGCAAGACAAAAAATCAAGATGGCTGAGGATGTAGTGTATGACCTTGGCATCTTTGATGTCTGACCAAGCTCCAAGCTCTCCACGGAGCCTGCTTCAGTCACCTTCCTGGCCTTTGGAACAAATTCTTCCCCCCATTCCACTGGGGAAAGTCTTAATTAGCTTGAGGCTGGGGTAGATGTCCCCTAACTCACTGAAGAGTTTGAGGTTACTCTCAACCTGGGTTAGCCCATCTCTTGAGATGGTTTTCCCAGAGTATGGTCAGGAGGCACAGTATAGGGATAGGGTTAGGGTGGGTAAAACATAGACACCCAAAGTGGACCAACAGTCCTGAAAAGAGCTCAGCAAGTTTTCACACCAGAAGTGCCAGTCCTCCCCGAACATCCCTTACATCCTCAGTTGCCCACTGATCATTCTTTCTATCTCAATTAACGGTTAGCACCAACTAACTTTTACAAAGGGTATTATATAGCTACATAGCTATATAATATACAATATGTATATAATATACAATATGTATATTATATAATATACAATATGTATATTATATAGCTATATAAGTATTATATAGCCAGGTCTGAAACATGAAAGCCTCTGAAGGTAGGAGCACACTCTCCTCTACCATAGTAGAATACCACTAGATTCAAATGTAGAGTCATTGCTACAAACTAGGACATGGTGTCTTGATGGTCAGAACCCATCAGTTCTAGCTACAGGTCACACAGGTTGTTCCTCAGAGCTATGCTGACTCGTCACTGCCACTACCAGCAAACTCTACTATGGACTGAACCTCTGGGGATTCTTCCAGCCTTTCAAATCTCACCTCCCATTGCCCTATTACATATCCATTTCCCCTAAGATCAGGAAAGAAGAGTCACAACTTGGGTGACAAGAACAAGCACCATGCTTTCCAAGCCAGAGGATGGCATTAATGGGGAGATAAGGTGTGCCCACCGCCTCTCTCCCTTCCGTAAAGTTGGCACCATTTCTTCTTCCTCACTTAAAAACCATCCACTTGAAAGTTGACATTTTTATTTTTCTTGGGTTGTTTTTTGCAACACAGCTAATATGGAAACGTGTTTTGCATGACTTCGCATGTATAATGGGGACCATATTGTCTGTCTTCTCAATAGATGGGGCTATAGAGAAGGAGAGAATTTAGAACTCAAAAAAAATTAAATGAATATTAAATTAAAAATAAATGTGGGATAGTTCTTTTTTTTAATTTTTTTTGAATTTAAACATTTATTAATAATCATTTTTAACATGGTTACATGATTCATGCTCCTCCTTTCCCCTTCACCCCCGCACTCCCCTCACCCATGGCCGACGCACATTTCCACTGGTTTTATCATGTGTCCTTGATCAAGACCTATTTCCGAATTGTTGGTGGTTGCATTGGTGTGGTAGTTTCTAGTCCACATCCCCAATCATGTCCACCCCGATCCATGCGTTCAAGCAGTTGCTTTTCTTATATGTTTCCTCTCCTGCAGTTCTTCCTCTGAATGTGGGTAAAATTCTTTACCATACATCCCTCAGAGGTGTCCTGGGTCATTGCATTGTTGCTGGTACAGAAGCCCATTACATTCAATTTTACCATAGTATATCAGTCTCTGTGTACAATGTTCTTCTGGCTCTGCTCCTTTCGCTCTGCATCAGTTCCTGGAGGTCTCTCCAGTTCGCCTGGAACTCCTCCAGTTTATTATTCCTTTTAGCACAATAGTATTCCATCACCCGCATATACCACAGTTTGTTCAGCCATTCCCAATTGAAGGACATACCCTCCTTTTCCAGTTTGTTGCCACCACAAAAAGCGCAGCTATAAATATTTTCGTACAAGTCTGTTTATCTATGATCTCTTTGGGGTACAAACCCAACAATGGTATGGCTGGATCAAAGGGCAGGCATTCTTTTATAGCCCCTTGATCATGATTCCAAATTGCCAGCCAGAATGGCTGGATCAGTTCACAACTCCACCAGCAATGCATTAATGTCCCAATTTTGCCACATCCCCTCCAACATTCATTACTCTCCCCTGCTATCATTTTAGCCAATCTGCTAGGTGTGAGGTGATACCTTAGAGTTGTTTTGATTTGCATTTCTCTAATTATTAGAGATTTGGAACACTTTCTCATGTACTTATTGATACTTTTGATTTCTTTACCTGAAAATTGCCTATTCATGTCTCTTGCCCATTTATCAATTGGGGAATGGCTTGATTTTTTATACAATTGCTTTAACTCTTTGTA
>NW_025350891.1:0-3010 GCF_016433145.1 Gracilinanus agilis
AAACAAAACAGTTCCTCTTCTTAGTGAACTCATGTTTCATACAGTGCCCATGTTCACTCCCTCTCCAACCTGTTAAAACTCTTAATACACCTGACTTTATGACCACTATTATCTAAGCAACTGAATAAACCAGCTACAAACACTGAACTCTGATAAAAATGACTTTCCATCCCTTTCCCAGTCAGTCTTTTGAGCTATCCTCCCATACGTTCCCATTTGGGCATGCAAAGAACATTGGTTTCCATGCTATACTCAATTAGCACAATCTCTAACTACCCAATTTGCATGTGAAAATGCTGTTTGCATGAGTAAATTTGGAATTTTGTGAACACAAATGATTTGCTTACACAAAACTGCATGTAAAATTTCCTGGTTTTGAAAACTTTAATACTTAAAGTTGATGGTCTTCTAACAGTCATTACAGACAGAAAAGCAACCTAATGACAGTCCTTTCTTTTTCAGTGTGCATTCTTATCCTGTGCCTTCAAATCCTATCTGCTCATCTTCACAGCCTCCAGTGAATCAGCCCAGGAGAAGCTAAGGGGGGCCATGGGAGAAGGAGCAGGACTGACACTCTGCCTCATTTCCCATTGACAGCTGAGCTCTCAACTCAGAGCCTTTGCAACCAACAATGATGTGCAAATCAAGATCTTGTATGGATTTTCAAATCCCAGGTGTAGCTTATGGCAAAGGCATTTAGAAAACAAAACTATCTTCTGACTTGAAAACTGATTAAGTGTGATATGCCCTTCACTGAGAGGATAAGCATGGAGAATTGTGATGTGTGGTTTGCCTAACTGCTTCTCAGTTGGCAGCCTCAGGTTAGGAGATGATCTTTTAAAAAATCCCAAAATGGTTCTTTCTCTTCTGCTTTAATATCAATCTTTAATAAATATCATGACATCAGAGCTGGAAGCTGCTTGGAAATGGATATTTCCATTTGAGATTGATGGGTTCTTAAAAGCTGTCAGTGAAAGAAATCTCATTTTCCCCATTGCTAACCTGTGTCAGCACTTAAAATCCGTTATGGTCAGCCAACAATGACTGGTAAGACTAGCTCTTACTTCTTTTGATAGTAATTTTGGGTTTGCAAAGCTCCTTTATCAGCGCAACCTTGTAAAGTCATTAGTGAATCAGAGTATTAGAGCTGGAAGTGACTTTAAAGATTATCTAGCCCGATCCCTTCATTTTACAAATGAGGAAACTGAGATCCCAAGGAAAGTAATACTAACTTGCTGGTGATCACATGGATAGTTAGTGGCAGATCTAGAACTGGAAGACAGGTCCTTCAATTCTAGTCCAAGGTTGTTTCCACTATGTCTGACCATTTCCTGGATATGTAATTAGGCACAAAGTACCTAATATATGCCTAGCTCATCAAACAAGTGAATGTACCCCAGGGCACCAACACAGACAAACCAATCAATAGAGGTTATGTGAGAACCTGCATGGTGTAGTGGAAAGAATTCTTTACTTGAAACAAGTTCTGGTTCAAGATTTGTCCCTAATACATACTAATTGTCCCTTAACCTTTTAGTGGCCCCATACAACCTTCTAAGCCTACAGTGAGGATCAAGTCTAAACTCAAAACTTATCCTTCCTCACTCCCACATGCCTTTTTCTCTGCCATAGTAACAACAATAATAACAACAGCCAATAGCAAAAATAACAGCAGCAGCAGCAAGATAGTATAGAGTTAAATGGAAAGCTTTGTTAAATGTAGGTTATAAATGAAAGGTTTATTTGGATAGGGAGGAGGCCAGAGAGGGCTGGAAAAGTTGGGGAAAGCAAGACTCATCAAGAAGATTAGACTGTGGGTTGATATGAATGATGAAAGCCAGAGAATTGAGGATTGGAACAGAAAAGAAGATCTGAACATGTGAATGGGCTTGATCTGTCAATAGTAAAGGGAAGAGGAACTCTGTTGTGGCTAGGGATAGAGTGAAAACTATAATACTGGTTTCTTAGTCATGATGAATCCATTCGATTTACCAGAAATCCCAGATCCTCCTTGGGTCAGTCACAGTGAACTGTGAAGTGGGACACCTCCTGAAAAATGCCAAACACTCAGGTTTAGAAGTTTTAGGATCCTTTAATAACCAGCCTACCAGGGCATCCTCCTCACATGAGAGAGAATCTTGCCACCCATAAGTAAGCACAGAACATATATAGGAAAATAAGTTGGCAGGAACTTTCCTTGGCGTGCAGTTTAAAGGATTGGATTGGTGTGTTTGAAAATATACATCTCGCAAGCAAGCAAGCAAGCAAGCGGTTTCTCAGAAGCAAAATATGGTGTTGTTAGCAACCAGGGAGGGTCAGGCAAGTGGACAGAAGGGAAGTGAGATAAGAGGTTGGGTGAAAATCCAAGGAGGCTGCCCGCCCCAAGGGGCCGGTGAGGAGCTTCATTCCTTTTTAGTCTTCTCTGCTCCATTACAACTGCACCCTAAACATGAGTGCTAAGGCTTTCTAGATTTTATTTATTTTCCCAATCAGAGACTTTGAGAAACTTCTTGGTTCCTAATACAGCTTGTCTCTCAATCTCATAGATTTGTCCTGCTGAATCTATAATTGCTTTTCCTCCTACTTAATGCAGGCTTAGATTTACATTTCAAAGTTTGCAAACTATTCTTTATATGTTATCTCATTTGATTCTTTTGGCATCCCTGTGGGGCAAGTTGTACAAGAATCATTATCCCCATTTTGCAAATGAAGAAAATGAAGTGATTTACTCAGGGTTGCTTGTGTAGCATTAGAAGCAGAATTCTCACCTCATTTTCCAGACTGCATTCCCATTGTTTTTTTTGCCACTCTGTGCTAGATGCTGTTACTGTTACTCTCCTTGTATCTAGTGACTGAGTTTGTCATGATATTTTTGTATCTTGCCTTAAAGTAAGATGACTGAAGTTTGGGTTTTGTCTTTTGGTTCTCATACATCCTGAATGTGTTCCTTTTGGAAAGTCGCTTAATGTCTCTCTCTCTCTCTCTCTCTCTCTCTCTCTCTCTCTCTCTC
>NW_025350892.1:0-1932 GCF_016433145.1 Gracilinanus agilis
CTCCCTCCCTCCCTCTCTCCCTCCTTTCCTTCCTTCATTTCTTTCTCTTATCATTTTTATTTATCATTCTGACCCACATTATTCAATTCATGTATTAATTTGATGTTTTTACTTGAACATCAGTGTGTAATACTTATGTATCCATGCCAATATATATTATAAATCTATCTTAATAGTAGGGACTAGCTCAGTATAGTTTACTTTGAAAATTCCATGCCAAATATCATTAGATGCTCAGTAAAGGCATAAAGCCATGATTATAAGATTTTAAGAAAAACCTGGACATATATAAAATAAAATTGGGCTTCTTTTTAAAAAATGAGATGAAATGAGCTCTGCTTTCTCTTTGTTGTCCATTATAATCAACCTCCCTAAGAAGTTGTCTAACTTATTCTCTTATCCTCCTTCTGCTCCCAGTAAACTAAGCTATCTCCTTTCTCTCTATTATTGTTCTTAGCTTTTCTTTCCAGACTCAGTGCTTTTTGAATTGTATCACTTTTGACACCTTTTTTTTTTTTTTTTACAGGCCATGCTGTTTTATTTGTCCTCTTTCCTATCTTTGTGTCTGTCTTCAGAGCATATTATTTAAATCTAAGTGGGTTGGTGAATTTCCTAAGCAATCTGAAGCATAGCTAGAGTAAAACTAATTATGCCACTTATGTAATTAACTGCTTAACCTAGTTTTATTTAGCTGGGTATTTTAACCATTGAGTTAACCACAATATAAATATTTGACTGCAGCTTAACATATCTAAACACATGGTTTTGAATGATGATAGTGTTTTTTTTTTAACCCTTGTACTTTGGTGAATTGTCTCATAGGTGGAAGATTGGTAAGGGTGGGCAATGGGGGTCAAGTGACTTGCCCAGGGTCACACAGCTGGGAAGTGGCTGAGGCCGGGTTTGAACCTAGGACCTTCTGTCTCTAGGCCTGACTCTCACTCCACTGAGCTACCCAGCTGCCCCGATGATAGTGTTTTAAAAAATAAATCCCAATTTGGATTTAATATATGAAATATTGTTTCTTAGACGAACCATCAAAAGAAGGACAAATTACTCTACATTCAATGGCTACTGGACTTACTAAAGCTTTTAATTTCATGTGAACTCTTAGATATGATATGATAAAAACAATAAAAATGATAACTAGAATTTATGTAGCAAAGAGCATTATATATATCCTCTCATTTTATCCTCTCAGGAGCCCTGGGAGGTAGGTGCTGTTGTTATCCATATTTTGCAGATGATGACACTAAGGCAAAACGATATTAGGTGATGAGTTCAGGGTCACATAGCTAATAAGTGTCTGAGACCAGAATTGGATTCAGAGCCTTCTGACTTGAGGTCTAACTATTTAACTGCTTTTGTCTAGACATCTGGGACCAGGACTAAGTAGAACTATGTTTTAGGAATAGAGAGGGCAGATGGTTGTCCCCCAAGTTTTCTATAGTCTGACTCAAATCCTCATCTTCTATTTCTCCCCGACAATGAACCAAGCAACTGTCTTCATTATTTCTTGCATATATCATGCACATTCCTTCCCGTAGGCCTTTTTTCATTCTTTTGCCTCCATATGGATTCTAACAACATAGGGCTGGTGACAAAGTAGGAGCTCAATGCTCTTTGACAGCCTTGTGCGATGTGGGTAAAAGGAGGAAGAAGGATGGATGGGAAGAAGATAAGGAAAAGGAAAGTATGCAAACCAGTGGAAGGGAAGGAAGGTAGCCTGGGTAGCCCCCAGCCCTGGTGGGAAATTGACCTGAGTCCTTTGGAGCTTAGTAAAAAAAAAATCAGTCTACACTTAGGGACAGATTAGCTGGGTTTGGGGGGCAGCTGGGTAGCTCAGTGGATTGAGAGCCAGGCCTAGAGATGGGAGGTCCTGGGTTCAAATCTGGCCTCAGATACTTCCCAGCTGTGTGACCCTGGGCAAGT
>NW_025350893.1:0-1362 GCF_016433145.1 Gracilinanus agilis
AGGGAAGGGCGCGCGCTGAGCCCTTCTTGGGGCAGGAAAGGCCCTGGGCCTGCTAGGCTGGCCTTTCCAGGAGCCGCCCGCCCACACCAGGTAACGCCCATAAACTGGGAAATGCCTGCGGGGGAAACTCAAGTGGCCCTTCCCCGGCCCCGGCCACCCGGCCGGGCCACGCTTCCCCCACACTGCACCCCATCCAGTGCCCGTCAGGGGTGGAAATCGGCTCTGGGCAGTCCAGCCATTCACGCATCCTCAGCGGGAGGGAGGGGCCTAGGGAGCGCGGTCCGCGGGATGGGGCGGGAGTCGAGGCCCTTGGGCCTGGGGGGGCCCCCCGGGCCTGGGAGAGAACTCTGGCGGCCAGACGTCGGCCACATTCCCAAGCCCGGCAGCCAGGGCACAAAAAGCTGGGCTCAGCCTGAGCCTGGGGTGGGCGGGGCTCCCGGCTCTGACCCGGGAACCCGCCCTTTGTGTTCGGCCGCTTTGTTTCAAAAACAAGTCTTGGCCCCCACTTTGGAAAAGCGCCTCGGAGGGGAGGGCACGAACCCCGAGGCTTTGGGGGGGAGCCCGCGAGGACCTAGCGAGGGCAGCATATGCTCGGGCTGTGCGCTTCCTCCGTAATTATTGGGGGGAGGGAGCGGGGAGGAGGGCCAATTGGGGTCTTTTTTATGCGGCCCACAATGCAGCCTTCATAGGTAACATCTGTGCCCGAGTCCCTCCGCCGTGCTACCTCTATTTTAAAGAAAGAAAGACCCAGAGAGAGAGAGAGGGAGAGGGAGAGAGAAAGAAAGGAAGGAAGAAAGAAAGCCCTTCCCTCCACAATAGACTCACCAGGGTGCCTTTTACTTGACCAATTTCAGAAGTTTCAATATGAACTTCATTAAATCAATTACTCGGTGAACACATCACAATTTATTTGCAATTAGTATCAAAATGTCTTACTTTTCCTAATAGGTCGGAGCAGATGTAGCTACAGAAGGGGACACCGCGTTTGCGTGAAATCTATCTCTTGCAACATATTAAATGTTCTGGTCAGAAAAGAAGGCGAATTCAAAGCAATAGATGATAAGCCGAGCTGGAGGCAAATGTAATCCGTGCAGGTGTCCAGACAGCTTGTATTATAATTGTATCTATCGAAAAGGTTTGCTTTATTATCCGTAATGATCTAACAAAAGTCACGTTAATTAAACGTCTGGTTTCCGAACAGGAGCCAGAGAATTAGTGAAAAGTACTTTCAAGCCAGCCCCAGCGCACAGAAAGTCTTCAGAAATGGTTAACGAGACTTTCCATTCTCTGAATGGGGGCTTTGTCTTAATCGGGAGAAAAACAGTTATCTCTTGTTGGGGGGTTTCCCCCTCCCCCCTTCCC
>NW_025350894.1:0-3683 GCF_016433145.1 Gracilinanus agilis
GAGAGAGAATAGCTGGTGGGGGAGTTGCTGGGTGACTGATTGCTTACGCCAGCTGTTATGCAACTGGCTGGGGGGAGGCGACTGGGGAAGTTAGATGAAAGCTTTTTGGGGGCAAAAGCAGGAGAGTCAAAGGTCACCCATCTACTGGTCCTCTCCTCAACTATGTGACTCCCATCCTGGTTCACAGTCCTTCTGGATGAAATGTCAGCATTCTAGGTACCCCAACGAGGAAAGTGCTAGATTTGGAATCAAAGAAATTTGAGTTTTAATGCTGCCTTGTTCACTTCCTAGCCATGTGATGCTAAGCAAGTTAATTTATTTCCCTCAACCTCAGTTTCCTCATCTTTAAAATGGGGAGAGGGATTGCTACTAACAGCAATACAACAATCCAGAACAATTCTGAGGAACTTATAAGAAAGAATGCTATCCCCATCAAGAGAAAGAACTGTGGGAGTAGAAATACAAAAGAAAACATATGACTGATCACTTATTTACATGGGCATAGGACTTGGGGTTTTCCTTGTAAAAGGTTACTCTATTACAAAAATGAATAATATGGAAATAGGTTCTGAGTGATAATGCATTCAGTGGAATTACTTGTCAGCTCGGGGAGAGGGGAGGGAGATAACAAGAATCATGTAACCTTGGAAAATTTATGTGTAGATTTGTTACTGGAATAAAATAAAGAAAAAAATTGTAAATGGGGAGGGGGCAGCTTAGTGAATTGAGAGCCATGTCTAGAAACAGGAGGTCCTCAGTTCAAGTATAACTTCAAACACTTCCTAGCTGTGTGACCCTGGGCAAGTCACTCAACTCTCATTGCCTAGCCCTTACTGCTCTTCTGCCTTAGAACCAATACACAGTATTGATTCTAAGATGGCAGATAAAGGTTTTATAAAACAAAAAATTTTAAATGGGGAAATGGATAGCCTTACCTCATAGGGATATTGTAAAAATCAAATGAGCTAATGTAAGTAAAGTGCTATGGAAATCTTAAAGTGCTATATAAGTATTGTTGTTTGGTCATGTCCAACTTTTTTTGTGACCCCATTTGGGGTTCTCTCGTTAAAGATACTGGAGGAGTTTGCCATTTCCTTCTCCAGCTCATTTGACAAATAAGAAAACTGAGGTCAACAGGGTAAAATGACTTACCTGGGATCACATAACTAGGAAGTGTCTGAGACCAGATTTGAACTCAGGAAGATGAATCTTCCTGACATCAAGGCTTTAAGTGAGGCAGAGTTTCACAAAATCATCAGGTTCATTCTCTCTTCTAGATTAATTGAAATCCAGGCACAGGACAAAAGTCAGGATGACTGGCAATGGCTCAGGACACAGTGGAGGACCTTAGCCTCTCGGATGTCTGGCCAACTTCTAAGTGCTCCACAGCATCTGTTTCAGCTGCCTTCGTGGCCATCGCAACAAATTATTCTCATCTGCCCATTCCACTAGAGGAAGTCTTCACAGGCTTGGGGTAGACATGCCACCAGTTTTAGATCTATTAGTTATCAACTAGTTTTAGCCCACCAACTGAGACAGACTTACCAGGTCATGGCTGCTGCTCATGCTACCACTTCTTGAAGCACAGGTGAGAACGAGGTCAAAGGTGGACACGTTTCGTGTCCACCTTTCACCTGACTCTCATTTGTAGCTGGCAATGTTGTTGTCATTTGGTGGCGTCAGACTCTTCATGACTCCATTTGAGGTTTTCTTGGCAGACATACTAGAATGGCAAACTGAAAGAAAATCTGAGTTCAGATCCTACTTCTGATACTCACTGGCTGTGATCACAGACAAGTCATCTCTCTAATCCTCATTTGTTGGTGTTTAAGTCATGTCTGACTCTTCCTCTCCCAATTTGGGGTTTTCTTGACAAAGATACTGGAGTGATGTGCCATTTCCTTCTCTTCAGATGAGTAAACTGAGGCAAACGAGACTGAGTGACTTGCCCACAGTCACACAGCTGGTAAGTGTGGCCAAATTTGAACTCAGGGAGATGAGTCTTCCTGACTCCAGGCTTAACACTCTATCCACTGTGCCACCTAGCTGTCCAAATGGCTGGGAGTAGGGAGATGATAAAGGAGGGAAAGAGAAGGTGGTAAGGGGGGAAGTGAGTCACATTGAAAAACATTCTGCCTCCCCAAGGAGGAAGAGAGGAAGGTGCTCACTAACTAGCTTTTGGGGATCTCATCAAACCAACATTCTCATTCCACTCTAACTCCCACCCTGGTCATAAGGGATGATACATTGGCAGGCCTCCGATCGCCTTACTAGCAGGAGCCCTGGAAGTCAGCTCTCTAAGTAGAGCTTTATTGCTTGGATTAATCTGGTCTTAACACATAGTGACAAGATCATGGAGAGTTAAATCCACTTCAGCTTCAAATCCGGTTACACACACTTTCCCATCCTGTCCAAACTCTGCCTCAGAACAGGAAAGTGACTGGATCAAAGATGACATTAAAAAAGGATAAGAAGGCTCTCCACTGAGCTTGAGAATTCCTTGGATGACAGTGAGTTTGTGGTGGCACAGTGGGCTCTGGGGAGCTGGGGGTGTGATTCAAGCAGCCTGGAAAGACTCTCCCATCCCTAAATGATCTTCTCAGACTATTTCCTAAGATTCCAAACATCACAATTAAGGAGTAATGGGATCCTAGGGAAGTCACTTCCTATTTTATCTGCTGTAAAATGGAAGAAGGAGGGAGCTCTGTTAATGAAGAGGGGCTTCAAAGGCTCAAAGATTCCAGCTTAAGTCTTGGCTCTGACAGTGGCTGTGTGACCCTGGGCAAGTCACTTGACCAGTCAGTGCTCCCCAGGCAGCTCTTTAATGTTGGCCATTACAGAGCAGGTATTGATCTAAATTCAAAGAGGATTTCCTTTCTGTGAGTGGCAGACACCAGTGAAATCATAGATCCAATCATATATGAGTGTATATATGTATATATGCACATGTGTGTTCATTGTGTGTATACATGAGTTGTTCTTCCTTCATTTTCAAAGAGAAGCAGTGAATGTCTTCACTTGCACAAGTATTGGATTTAATTAAATGAGGCAGAGTTGCAGAAGTTGTCGGCCTCACTCTCTCTTCCTGAGTCACCTATGTCCAATGGCAGGACAAAAGTCAGGATGACTGGCAATGACCCAGGATGCAGGAGATGACCTTGGCTTCTTCAATGTCTGACCCAGCTCTAAGTGCTCCATAGAGCCCACTTCAGCCATCTTCACGGCCATTGGAACACATTGTTCTCATCTGCTGGTTCCACCAAGGAAAGTCTTCACGTGCCTGGGGTATGCATCCCTCTAACTCACTGAAGGGTTTGAGGCCTGTCAGTTACCCTCAACTTGCTGTATAGTCATACACATGCTTTTAATAGCTAAAACTGCACTAAACCTTTTGGAACATCAGAAAGATAGAGAGAGACAGAAACAGAGAGAGACGCAGAAACAGAGACAGAGACAGAAAGACAGAAAGCGACAGCGAGAGAAATGGATAATGAATGTTTAAATGTCTTTAGTCATTGAAGTATATTTAGACAAAACTGAAAATCTGTAATAGTAAATGTCACAAAAAAGGACAGATGGACAGACAGACAGGTAGACATGTTGGACAAAAGGCAGAGAGGCAAATAGATAAATAGGCAGACAGAGAGAGAGACAGACAGACAGACAGACAGACAGACAGACAG
>NW_025350895.1:0-4607 GCF_016433145.1 Gracilinanus agilis
CTGGGGCCAAGCGGCCGCTTCCTCCACCTTCTTCAGCCGCCGCCGCCGCCGCCGCCGCCGCCGCCGCCGCTCGAGCGGCTCGTGGGCGGGATCAGCTGAGCCGCCGGCGCGTGTCACGTGGTGCGCGTGTCGAAGGTCACTCGGCGCTCACAATGGAGCTCTCGGAGTATGTGCAGAGAGGCTGCCAGATGCTGGCCGATCCCGGCTGCTTCGACCTCTCCGCCTTCGCACTTCTCCTCCGAGCGGCCTTTCGGAGCCTGCTGGAGACCCGGGCTGATGAGGCCGCGCTAGGTAAGTCGCTGGGCTCTGAGTCGGCCTGGCCGGACCCGGGGGAACTGGAGAGGAGAGAGGGGGAACAAGGCAGCGGGCAGTGGGCGCCCGAGGCGGAGGTGGCGGCGCCGGGTACTGCCATCCGCCCCCTCCGAGCTGGCCCCGGCCGGGGCCCCCCAGTCTATGCCGCGCCGGCCCCAGTTGGCACCTGCCCCCAACCAATGACTTCTGTGCCTGGCGCGGCTCCCCCTCTTAAGTTCTTTGTTCCGGTGGAAGAAAAACCCTTGCTTCCTAGGGTCGTTTGTGGCCTAAAAGAGCAGGTTTTCAGCACTGGTCGAAGCTGGAGCTGTTTTGACAGTTGGGCTTCATCCGGTCAGCCCCCTGCTATTTACACCCACGGGACTAAGAGGAAGAGACCCCAGATCTCTGCAAAGACAGTGTCGGAAGAGACAACCAGGGGAGGGAGAGTCGGCTTCCCAAGCAGTTGGATGCATATTGGACTTTTTGAAATGGACCTGCCCCGGTGCAGTGCAATGCTATAGGCTTCAGCAAACCAGCCTGCAGTTTCGTTTGAGTATAATGCACATCATTTCCGATCCTAGGAATCTCACGTATTTTACAGTTTTTACAGCATTAGAGGCTCAGGAGATGAACCTTCTTCAATAACTCAATCAGTGATTGCGGTACCTACCTGTACTCTTTGGGGCTAATGTGAAGCAGGTGATTTAATAGCATAAATGCAAAGGATGCTGGGGGAGGGAGTCACGGAAGGTTGTCCGTTTTGTACTATTTCCCTGAGCTTTTGAATTAATCATCTGTTAAAAACAATATGAAATTTAAAGTTGATCAAATAAATTCCTTGAGTACTAAGTCTACAGACACTCAGCCTTCAAAACCTAATTGTATTAATATACCCTGGGGGAATTTAATGGATTTTTCTTCATTTATTAACAATGTTCATAAAAATACAGTATTAAATATTTTTAAAGGGAAAGTTCACAGATTTTCTGGCACAACATGCCTTAGTGTTTTCCTTAAGACTTTCTCCAGTGGCTAATATGTTTTTAAAAAAAAAAAAGTTTTTCTACATAACTTTTTTGGGGTTCAATAAGGAAATTAAAGCAAAAGAAAGCAAAGAGTTTTTTTTTTTAATCGCCAGTAGCAATAATCCTAAAGTTGTTTTACTGCTTTGCAATGACCTTGTCTCATCTAATTTCTCTGAATTTGTCTCCCTCATTGTTGGTGTTATTTTAAATAAACATATTGGAGACAAAAGGCTTTTTTTTTTTTTCATCAAAATGATGGTGCCTCATTTAAAATGTACCTTAAGGATTTCATATGTACCATCATTATCATATGTATCATCATTAATTTATTTTAGATCATCCAGACTTGAAACATATTGATCCTATGGTATTAAAACATAGTCATGCAGCAATTGCAACTTGTATACTGGAGGCAGGAAAGCAGAAAGCTGACAAGTCAACTCTGAGGTATAGTTTATTTTAGTTGCCATTTTCTTTTCAAATAGGTGGGATGTGTTCCATTTAAATTTCAAAACTAAACTCTGTCTTTTCTTTCCCCAGCACATGTCTAGAAGACTGTAAATTTGACAGAGAGAGAATAGAACTCTTTTGCACAGAATATCAGGTTATAGTAACATTCAACTTATTTTAATTACTAATTAATATTTTCTCTTCTTCTTAAGTTTGCAAAGATTTGTTTTCTTTTTTTGTTTTAATAGAAAAATAAGGATTCTCTGGAAATTCTACTGGGAAGGTAGGTACTGAATATAAAATATGAAGCTGACTACTACTTTTCACTTGCAGGGAGGAATATGGGGTATGTTAGGTGAAACAACACAAGACCAAAACAAAGATCCTGAGCTAAAGGAAAAGGGCTAAAGGGCAAGTGAAACAATTGAATTTAAGTTAATGTTTATTAAGATAAAGTTCATTAAATTTTTTTTGCCCCAAACTGCCCTCTTCCTTAAGTTTACAACTTTACAATGAAGTATTAGGGCTTGAAACATACATATTAAAATTGAGACTTTGAATGGTTATCCTTGTGTAAAGGAAAGACAAGTTTTTCTGGAAATATTACAAAGTATCATTGTACTTGGCAGAATTGGCAGATGTCCTCTCCTTATAACTGATGTTTCCTGGCGTTTGGAATATCAGATTAAGGTAATATTTGAAATCTTTTGGAAACAGTTTTGTGTGAAGATCTCCTAATTTTAATTGAGGACTGATTAATGTGTTTGTTTTAGACCAATCAACTTCACAAACTGTATCGACCTTCATATTTGGTGACCTTAAATGTTGAGGTATTGTATGTACTTGTTTTTTCCATTAATGTAGAGAAATGAAGCTGAAAACTTTTTTGTTTTAATTGACATTTTTTTCTCTTCCCCAGAATGAGGGTTCTAGATCCCATCCAGACATTAGTTTTAATTGTACTATGGAGCAATTACAGGTATAGTATTTATTGAGATGTGAGATTAAAAAACAAAACAAAACTATTACAGCTATCAAAAGGTCAAATAAGATTGGGGGGAGGAGGGTAGGTAGGAGAACTTTTTAAAAGTATAATCTTAAAATTGACTTCCCTTTATTGTAGGCCTGGAAACTGCCAGATTTTTTTTTTAACTTTGCTATAACAATGTACTGTTTCTATATTGCTTACTCTGCTTCCCCCTCCCCCATTTGCTTTCTATTCACAACTGAGATTTGAGTGACAAAGGAAAGCAATATTAAATTGGATGCCCTATGCATTACTTCCAAAAATTCTTTTGCATCTGTATGACCTATTTAGAACCTTTTTTACACTAAGGGGAAAGGAGATATAGAATTCCAAAATGATTTCTTAATAACCAAGTGAAGAAAGTGAAATGCAAAGAACACATTTCCCTGGTAGATCTATTCAAAGTCAGGACAGCTTATTTTTTCCCCCCTTACTACTTGAGAAAATGAAGTTCATTAGTTGAAAGTTTGATGTAATTGACAGATTTTCAAAGACTTCTCATACTAAATTGCCCTTCCTGTAACCATTCATTAGACCTTTATCTCTGGAGAAGATGTATGCATGACCATTTGTAAAAAAATCTTTGAGAAATCTAATCTTGATTGTGCTCTACCATTCTGTTAACCATAGAAGATTCTTACTAAAAGCTTTTATTTCACTCCAAAAGCAGATAACCAATTTGAAGATACATTCTTGGGGAAAATAAAAGTGCCTTTAAAAATATTTAACTGGCCATAATTAGTTAAATGTATTAGTTAAAAATAATTAGCCTAAGTGAATTTCAGACTTCTTTAGAAGGTGTTTCTCCCGGTTCTTTTTCTCCCTCCCACCTCTGATCATGAGTTTATATGTTTATCTCCTAAAACTATCACATTATATACATATTTTAGGACTTAGTGGGAAAACTTAAAGATGCCGCCAAAAGCCTGGAAAGAGCAGCTCAGATGTGATTGAAAGACCTTAACAATCTACTAGGGTCAAGACGAAGACCAGCGCTCCCCGGTCCATCCGGCAAGCTGTCCATATCCCTTCTGCAAGTTGAATCCCTTCTTTTTTAGTAGAACTTGTATTAATTCCCATCTTTTGAACGTGTGAAACTTATGGAACCTAACTTTTCTACATTACTACAATATAACTGAAGGCAGAAATACCGTTGTATGTTAAAAATCATTTTAAAGAGTGTTTATTCGTTTATCCTGGCTTGATTTCCTTCACTGCCTCATCCCTTCCTCGGCATCCTTATTTCCTTTACTTTCACGAGTTCTGTGCTCTAATAAATTGAGATAATCCTGTTTACAAATAGACGGTGGAATTGGGGTTTAGATTTTTCCCCTCTCCCCCTTTTCGATGAGGACACAGCCGTTAATTAGTCCATTTCAGAGTTAAATAGAAGTTCCACCGGAGGCTGTGCTCCCCAGAGCCCACAAGTCCCAGAATCAATGGTGGGCTGAGTCTGCCTTCGAGGCAGGCGCCTCCAGCACCCAGGGATTCTCTCCTGAGCCGCGACCTCCAGGGAGGAAAGAGCTGCCTTGGCAACCCTCGGAGTGGGGGCTAACCCCAGCCGACCCCCTCCAGGCTCTGTCAGCTCCAAGCCGCCCCACCCCAAGGTGTTCCCGGAGCTCTGGGGGGCGGTCGCGCGGCATCCCCCTCGGTTTCTAATGCTGGATCTGGAGATTTGGCCGCGCGTCGTGGACCCCGCCCCCTGCCCACCCCCACCTCGCGCGCGGGCCCCCCGCGAGGGAGTCCGAGTCCCGAGGGGAACGACCGTCCTGCGCGTGCGCACCGGGCCAGGAGACGAAGGGACACCCCCCCCC
>NW_025350896.1:0-3144 GCF_016433145.1 Gracilinanus agilis
GTCTCTAGGTCTGACTCTCAATCCACTGAGTTACCCAGCTGCCCCCAGGAATCCTTGTTCTCATTGAGATCATCTAATTCATCTCTTCCCCAACCCTGGCCTCCTCTCTAGGTCACTTTTGAGCAATGTTGGGCAACTTCCAGTAACTAAAGACTCACTCACTCATTTAGCAGCATTTTTCATTTTCTGGTTGCTCCAGTCATCAGAAAAATCCTTTCTATTGAGCAGAATCCTATCTGCCCTTTGGTTCATCCCATTCCTTTTGATTCTGCCCCCTGGAAACCCACCCCCAGAATAAGCTATTCCATTTCTGGTGTCAGAGAACTTGGGTGCAAATGCTATCTCTGCCATCCATTACTTACCGGGGCTTGGACAAATCTCCCTACCTTTTGGGCCTCTATGATCTCATCTGTAAAACGAAGGGAATGGTTTAGTTGGCCCATGAGGTTCCTCCTAGCTCCAGGTCTAGGCTCCTACATAAATTGACAAATACTTGAAGAGGTCTCTGATATCCAGTCTTGTTCCCCCAGCCCAACCTCTTCTCCAGCCTAAATATCTCTAGTTCCTTCAATTGATTCTTTTTATTTTTTATTTTTAAACCCTTACCTTCCATCTTAGAATCAATACTGTGTATTTGTTCTAAGGTAGAAGAGTGGTAAAGGAAAGGCAGTGGGGGTTAAATGACTTGTCCAGGGTCCTGCAGCTAGGAAGTATCTGAGGCCAGAGTTGAATCCAAGTCCTCCTGTCTCTAGAACTGGTTCTCTCTCCACTGAACCACCTACCTGACTCTTCAATTGATTCCTAATTGGTAGGATGACCTGCCCTTCCACTCCCATTCCCACTCTCCAACCTTCCGCCATATTGGAGGCCGTGTTCCTCCTCCTCTGGATAGGTTCCACCTTCACTCAGTCAACCAGTAAGCCTTTATCAGATGCCACCGTGTCAAGGGCTTTATTAAAATGAGGCGTGTATGGATACAATGTGGAGTAAGCAGATCTAACAGGGCAATATGCCCAATTGATGCCTTCAAAAAGAAGAAAAGAAAGAACTCAGTCCCTGTAATGGCCACAGAATTGCGCCAGGCTGGGGCCCAGAAAAGACCGAGAACACTTCCCGGGTCTCTCTCCTGCCTTTGCAGAGACGGGAGATGGCGGATGGGCACTATCGAGTGTCCTCTGACTGCCAACAAAAGCTGGCATTCAGATGGCCCTTCAAGGACGGTGACGTGCCCTCCAGAGGGTAGCCTCCCGACGGGCCGTCTGACTTGTTTGCTGTTCTGGGGCACCCGGGTGGTCTGTGTCAGAGGTCTGGAACCTTCACCAGCCTCCAACCCTCCGCCATGTTGCCTCCCTTTTCTGTGGTCTGGTACGAGGCTCGCTAAAGTCAGGGTCGTAAAGCCTGTTAATGAGCACATTTCCTGTTTCCAGCTCCATGGTGTGAGGACGCAGAGAGACGCCCAGAATCCCAGCCCTTCAGAGCTGGAAGAGACCCACGAGATTGTGTGCTCCAACCCTTCATTTCATAGGGGCTAAATAATATTATGCCAAAGCTCCCATTCGTCGCTCATCAAGGAAAAGGCAAAGGAAACCATGGCTGGGATCAGTTCCTTCTGGGAATGGCTTCTCTGATCACTTGCCCCTTTATAAAGAAAGATCATCCATTGCAATTTATCTCCCTGTCTTTGCAAAGCTCATAAAAGTCTCCCACTTGACAAAAATTAAATAGAATAAGATGACTGAGAGCAGCTGGGTGGCAAAGTGGAGAGCACCAGACCTGGAGTCAGGAAGACCTGAATTCAAATGCAGCCTCAGACACTTCCAAGCCATCTCACCTGTTTGCCTCAGTTTCCTCATCTGTCGAATGAGCTGGAGAAGGAAAGGGCCAACCACTCCAAGATCTCTGCCAAGAAAACTCCAAATGGGTTCATGAAGAGTCAGACATGACTGAATAACACTAGGATGACTGTTAGAGAGAGAAGAACCTTACAGGCCATCTAGCACAACCTCTTCATTTTATAGAAGAGAAAACCGAGGCAGGCAGAGGTTAAGTGACTTACCCAGGGTCACACAGCATCCTCTGACCTCCAGGTGCTCATATTTTATTGGGGGAGACAAAGTGTGCACGAAGCATATGCAAGGTGTACACAAAAGAGCTTCAAGGCACTTAAGGAAAGAAAGCTTTAGCATCTAAAGGGATCCCACAGGCTTCCTTTAGAAGATGGGGCTGCAACTGAATCTAAAAGGAAACTAGGAGGTCTTCGGACTCCAAAATGATTTTCCCCCTATTGTATCACTCGATTGGTCTATAAATGTAGTCTGAGATTGTGCCAGCTTGTGTTCCAATGTAAACTCTGAGAGGGCGGGACCGTCTTGCTTTTGTCCCGATGTGGGCCCAGGAAACGGTCAACAAACGCTTGTGGGTTGTTGATTGGTGATTTGACTGGGTTTCCTTGTAGTGGTGTCACACCTGCTGTTTGCCTCAGATCTGGGGGCTCCGAGGCCTTATTGCCCAGCATGGTGTGCTGGCTGGGGGAGGAGGGCCGGTGGGGCCCTCTGTGGCTGGAATGCCATCCCTTCGGATCTCAGAAATACTTTCCAGTTGAAAGGCTCCTCCTTCCCATCCCTGGCAGGGCTGGCGCTGCTCCTAAGCTTCCAGGTTCTGTGAATCTCCACCTAGTGAGGTCTGTGGGCTGTGCGGGCTGTTTGGAAATAATGTCAGGGAGGGAAAGCGAGTGACCCAAATACATGATGAGGCAGGACTGACTTTGTGCAAGCATGGCAGGAGCAGAGCAATCTGGGACCCGGAGAGGAGTGTGGGAGAAATTTTAGTCCTGATTTCTCGAGGTTGTTTGGAAGAAAAGTGAGGCACCCCAAAGGCGAGCGAGCTAAGGCGAGTACTGCAATCCCTCCTCCTCGGCTGTTGCCATTGATCCCACGTTTCTTTGTTCCACTTCTTATTCCCCTTTGGGAGCCACTTCAGGAAGCAGGATATGATGAACTCGGAAAGTGTCAGAAGCAAGTGGCCCCCAGAGGCAAGATTTGGATAAAGGCCCTGGGCACCCCTGGCAGGAAGTGGCAAAGAAGGACAG
Organism: Gracilinanus agilis; assembly: GCF_016433145.1. Lineage (NCBI taxonomy): Eukaryota > Metazoa > Chordata > Mammalia > Didelphimorphia > Didelphidae > Gracilinanus > Gracilinanus agilis. Next base: position 3,089 of record NW_025350896.1, read on the forward strand.
AGCCTGGGCACCAGGGAGCACAAATGCATGAGGAGATGCTGTAGAGGCCTATTCTC
>NW_025350897.1:0-1047 GCF_016433145.1 Gracilinanus agilis
TATACATATATATATATATATATAAAGGTCTATAAAGCTGTCATGGTCATTGACCTAGATATGCTATTTACTAGGATTAGACCCTAATGGCATTATTTAGAGATTAAAAACTGTTTATTTATGAAAATATTCATGGAAGTTTTATTTGTAATAACAAAATAATTGGAAATAATACAGATGCAATGAATAGGAGAAATTGTTGTATAGACTATAATATTTAAATGCTGTGTTTTTTTTAAATCCTTACCTTCTGCCTTAGAATCAATACTATCTATATGGTAAGGGCTAGACAATGATGGTTAAGTGACTTGCCCAGGGTCACACAGCTGGGAAGTATCTGAGGCCAAATTTGAACCCAGGACCTCGGGTCTCTAGGCCTGGCTCTTAATCCACTGAGCTACCCAGCTTCCCCCTGTAATATTTAAATGTAATGGATAGCTTTATGTTATTAAAAGTGACAAATATTGGAAATATAGAGGGAAATATATGAAGAGATGAAAAGAGAAAAGAAGAGAATAAGAGAACATTCTCTATTAAAATTTAAAATAACAGCCAAAAAATCAAGAGGAAAAAAGGATACAAGTAAAACAATCCAAAGGGAACTTAAGAACAGATGTTTATATTAGGACACATATAATTTTTATATTTCAAATAAGTTTTAAACAATATGCTTATTGTTTTGCCCATTTTTTAATACATTTGTCTAGTAAAATTTTTTGGTGGTGGTGATTTATTAAGTATATCATAAAAAGTATCTAAAAAGAGTGTTTTTTTTTGTGAACCTATGTGCTTATTTTTAGTAGTTATGTACTATATACATATACATACATATGATTTTTCAGTATATATAGTATGGAAAATTAAATAACTAAAATGTAACAATTTAGAGACTGATTAAATAAACTGCAATATAATTTCGATGTAGGAGATACTATAATGATGGAAGATGAATATGAAAAACAAAGAATTCTTGAAAGATTGATGGGAAATTATAAAATTATATAGACTATGACTATAGAAAGGTAGGGAAAGTATATGTTGGGCAAA
>NW_025350898.1:0-6809 GCF_016433145.1 Gracilinanus agilis
AGAGAGAGAAATATTGCAGGATACACATGGTATAGGCAGTGTTTTTCCTAGCATCTGAACTCTGCATGAGCTTGGTCCAGGCTAGGGTTTTGTAGCTCACCTGTCTGCATTCTCCATTTACACTGATCTAGCACGTGTCCTGTCTCTTGGCCACAAGAGGCCAAGCTTGCAGGGACAAGAGCTCCTGTGTTTGCTGCCATCTGCCATCTGCACCCGTCTCTCCTGCGGATCCTGACAGGGTGTACAGGACGCTAAGACTGGTCTGGCAGGCTAGCAATCTGTGCTGCAGAATTTGTCTGCCAGTCTATGAGCCCTGCAGTGGGAATCAGGTTGGGTTATGATCTTATGTATTTATTATTATTGCTATTATTTTCCAGAGAAAATTACAACTTCCCAGCTGAGATTTCTGGAAGATGCAAATAGATAAAGAAAGTCAGTGGGTGCTGTATATCCAGAGATCTGGGTTTTGGTCTTGCTTCTGCCAGTAATTTGTTCTGTGATCTTGAGAAAGAAACTTGACCTTTGGGGACCTTGATCTCTAAAATTATCAGGCTAGATGATATCTAAGATCTTTTCTATGGATAAAATTTGAGGATTTGGTTAGTTTATGCTTGTACTTTAATATATATTTCACACATAGAGGAATATATCACAGAAGGCAGAGTGATGTGGTGAATCATGCCTTGACCTTGGAATCTGAGACTTGGTTTCGAATCCTGTTTTTGATGCTTAATAATTATGTGATCTTAGGCAAGTGGCCTAACCTCCCTGTGCCTGTAAAAGGAAGGTGTTGGACTAACTGATCCCTAAATTCCCTTTGAGGTGACTAATCTTCTGAGCCGAATGATCTTTGATTTTGTTGGCGTGTAAATTCCTTTCATCTTTTTGGTTTGCAATCAGTCTATAATTTATAGTTTTAGGGACTGTCCTGAGAGTCAGAGAATTGAGGCACTTAGCCTCTCAACTGATAGAATGTAAAGTCCTTGGGGACAGGGATTTTGCATTTTGTGTCTTTGAATCCCCAGCACTAGCATTGTGCTGAGCACCCAACAGGTCTGTGCCACTAGGTGCTTCTTAATTGATTGATTAATTGCTTTATCAGTGATCGCCTAGCTCCTGAGTGTCAGAGATGCACCCCAACTTAAATCTTCCTGCTTCTTCATTATATCTAAGACTCCTTTTACTATACCATTTTATCCCTATTCACCATGTATATGTTATTATACTATCGTCACACATAATACAAACTTCAGAATATGTAGGGCGGTGTTTAATATAGAAACGTGTTAAAAACATGTTAACTCCTTTTGTCTATCTCTACACTGCTGCTGATGGCTCTGGAGCTGCTATCTCTGTCTATGATTTAAAAAAAGACAGTTTTTTCTTGGCCAGTAGTATGACCAGGGCCCTTCCCATTGGCCCTGGCCCCCATTTGCAATATTCTCCATTCAGTCTATAATCTCCTGGACTTATTTTCTTAAAATCAATCTGTCAGTTTCTTATATCTGCCAGACAGAGTAGCTGGCTTGTTGCCATTTCCCAGAAGCTCGGAGTTCATTATATGATATTTGATGTTTTGGGTTCTCTATCTCTTTGGTGGGTGGTAGATGGTCCTTTCTCCCTCTTACAGGCCTGTTTCTCCTCATGTTCATTCCAAAGCAAAGGAAAAATCCCTGAGGGCAGCAGGAACTAACCTTCCTACCTTCTCTTCACCTTCCCTGTTCATCTTCCTTGGGGATTAATGGATTCCCGTATACTTGAAAGGCTGGAGACAAGAGGATTTCAGTGGCTCAGAGAACAGTGAAGAGAGATTGGTGGGAAGGGAATAAATGCAGAGGAAAAGAATCAGGCTGTCAAAGAATATAAGAAAATGGAGGAGATGTAAGCAATTAACAGGGATGGGAAGTGAGGAATGTGCATGTGTGTGTGTGTGTAACTCTAAGTGAGAGAGAGGAAACTGAAGCATATTTGTGAGAGATGAAAAGAATGGAGAAGGGGAGAAAATGCACTGCTAAGAAAAAGTGGAAATAACAGGTCCCAGAAATAGAGCAAAAAAGAATGAATCTGAATCCAGGAAAGGGGAAGTAATGAAAAAAGTAGACTAGGCAAAACTTTCCTTCATTAATGCACTTTGAAGTTGTATTGGAAATGCAGATTGATGGAGGGGAAAGAGCCTGGTGTCTTGAGGGAGGAACCTCCACATGAACCCTCCCCTAACTTTAAATCCCACCTGATTCACCCAGGGCCAAAGTCATCTTCCTAAAGTGCCATATCAATACCTCCCTCTGCCAAATAGAAATAGATGCTTCCTTTGTTCTTCAAGAACAAATCTATAACCATCTATTTGGTTGTTAGAGCCCCTTACAACTTCCCATTTCCTCACATTTCTAGATTTCTTACACTTTGCCTTTGCCTACTTAGTCTCTGGGGCAGAGAGGTGGGGCAGTGGATAGAGTGCCTGGCCTGGTGTAAGGAAACTTCCTGATTTAAAATCTGACTTCAGACCCTTACTAGCTGTATGACCCTGGGTAAATCATTTCACTCTGCCTCAGTTTCCTCATCTGTAAAATGCACTGGAGAAGGAAATAGCAAACTATTCCAGTATCTTTTCCTAAAAAACCTCACATGGGGAAGAGTTGGGCATGACTAAACAACAATAACTTATTCTCTGCTCTAGTGACTTTGCCTCTTTGCTATTCATCACACAGGACAATCTCAACCAATGAGTAGGTGCTTTTTCACTGACTTTCCCCAATTCCTGCCATGTTCTCCCTATAGGATCTTGACTTTGTTGACTTCTCAGCTCAAATACTACCTTCTCCAATATTTTTCCTGGTTCTTCCCTTCCTTTCTTCCCTCAGGAGTGTCTTCTCTTATGAGCCACTTCCCATTTACAAGTGTCTATCTCTTATGTCTATAGCTTATGGCATATTGCAGTGATGGTGAACCTATGGCACAGTTTCCAAAGGTGGCACACAGAGCTCTCTCTATGGGCATGTGGCCACCCTCCATCCCACTGAGTTTGTTACTAGAAAGGCAGAGGGAATCGGGAAGAGCTGTTCTCTTTCCCCTCTCCATTGTGCCTGATGACATTTTTCCATATCACCCATCCCTCTGGCCAGCAGCCCAATAGGAGAGCTTTCTCCCTTCCCTGCATGGAGTTAAGTGGGGGGACATCCAGCACTCAGTGGGTGGGAGGGGCCTGGCACTTGGTCTGGGGGTTGGGACTGGGGCAGTTCCTGGCATTCCATCTCTAAAAGGTTCACAAGGTTCGCTATCAGTGGCAAATTGTCTCATTCATTAAAATGCGACCTGTCTGAAGGCAACCACCCTGCTTTTGCCTTTCTCTTTTATCACTAGCACTGTGTCTGGGAAACAGTAGACCCTTAATAAGTGCATGATTTTTGAGTATGTAAATCTGATCAAGTCTCTTAACCAAGGCTGCCATTTTCTCAGCTGTAAAATGAGAGTGAGAACAGCTCCTACCTTCCAACATTATTATGAAGATCAAATGAGGTCATGTAGGAAAAATGTTTGGTAGAGCTTCAAGTACTAGAGAATTTTCAGTTTTATTCTTACTTCTAAAAATTTCAACAATATTGCAATAAATATATTTAGTATGTGAAAGCAGCAAGTCCTGGTGGAAAAAAGTCAGACTGAGAGTCAAGTCCCGGGTCTGCCACATGATCTGTGTGATCTTGAATATGTGATTATACTTGCCTGGATCATGGTTTTCTCAATCAGAAATGAGAAATTTGAATAAGCTGGTTTCTAAGCTCCTTTTTTGCTTGAAAACTAGATGATTTATGATGCTGGGTGCCTAATACTGTTCAGGATACATAGAAGTAGATATGTTTGCTGTCTAGAAACATATAATCTTGAGGGGGGATGATTCATTGATTATAGAGAGAAATTTGAAGAAATAAAACAGAGCAAACACTTATATGTGTCTATGAAGGTAAGACTTTAAACAGAATAGAGAACAGGGAAGAAAGAGTCTTCTGAGTTCCATAAAGACTGTGGGAGAGTAGGACCAGAACTGGCTCTTTGGTATTAGAGTTGGATTCAGGTTGGCAATCATTCTGTGAGAAAGGCAGAGTGGAGGAGCATTTGGCAAGATCAAAGACAGAGAGGAGGGAGTGAGAGCCTGGGAAGGATTAGATGACAGAGATAAGAGTTCAGAAAAACAAACAAGCAAATGAGAGAGTTGCCTTGGGAGAAGGATCTCTAACTGAAGAAATACAATGAAAAATCCTCCTAAAATTTTCCCTTAGAGGCTTTCTCTATTGAGTTGGAATTCTTGATGGCAAAGACAGTTTTGTTGTCCTTGCATGACTGTGAGAGTTTTAACTGAATATCATAAGCCTTCCATTCTACTGTCCACACCTTCCCAAATCATTCCAACTTTCATCCATTGCTTCAAAGACATTATCCAGCTTTCTTGATGATTCCCCTTTAGTAACTTCCTATCTTATTTGAATCTCCTTTTGAAATAGATATTTTCCCTTTTTCAGTGCCTCTTAATTTTCTCTCTCTCAATCATTAATCTTGTGAATAAATGCTCTAATGTATTCATCATACCCCATCTTAACAAATTTATGTAATTTATCCCATTGCCATCTGTTATCTTGAGCTGGTGAATTCTAGAAAATATCATGGCTTGCAATTTGTAGAAAAGTCTATACTAATTAGGGTAGTGGTGTGCTTTCTTTCATAATCCATACTCTTCACAATAAACCAGAAGGAGACCGTCTATGAAAGCATGTGTAAGAGGTAAGTTATTTTAGGGGGGATTAGGAGAGGATCATTGCTTTCCATATAACTCTTAAAGTCTTGGATGAGTTTAAAATTTTTTTAATATTTCATCTGTGTAACAGAGAACAATATTTTAGGGGATAATTATGAGAAATATACCCTATATCCTCAATTTGTCCTCTACTGAAGAAGAATAAATTGTCCTCTATGTGAAATGAGGAGAAGGTCTTGGAATGTGACAAGATGGAGCGATCTTGGACAGTTCATGTGCTTCCCTGGTATATTCTTTATATCAAAAGTGAGTGATGAAGAAGCATAGCCTTAAAGCCAGAAAAGACCTTAAAGGCCATTGAATCCAATTTTAAAATAGGGAACCCAAGGCTTACGAAGGTTTAGTGATTTAAGTCAGCTAGTTGGTAAAATGGATAGTGGTATATTAGAAAGATATGAATGAATCGGCTATCTGGCTCAGTGGATTGAGAACCAGGCCTACAGTTGAGAAGTCCTCGGTTCATATATGGCCTTAGTTACTTCTTAGCTCTGTGACCCTGGACAAGTCACTTAACCTACGTCGTCTAGCCCTTACCAACCTGAGATACTCATTAGCTGTTCCTGAGAAATTCATTTAACTGCTATCTGACTCAATTTCCTCATTTGTACATTAGAATAAAAGGTCCCTAGGCCTGACTTTCAATCCACTGAGCTACCCAGTTGCCACCCTTTGAAACACTTTGCAAACCCTGAAGCACTATATAAATGCTAGCATTACTTGCACCTATTGATAGCAAGTATTAGGACTAGGATTGAAATGTTGACCCTCATTGCTAACTGATGAGAGAACATGAACAAGACTCCCACAGAATGGATGGGCACTGGTAAATAGGAGCCATGGCATGGACGTTCATAATGTCAAAATCACATTTATTTGAGTAAGAGATATCACAAGGGTGATATTTTCCTTGTTGTTGCTACCTCTAAGGAATTTGGACTCCCTTTCTGCTGCTTCTAATTGCCTTTGGTAGGGCCTACTTGGGGAGAGCTTCCATCAATCAATCAGCAAGGATTTATTTGGCAACTATTATTGCACAGGATTCTACTCAGAGCCTCAGAAGATGAAGAAATTAAGGGAGGTTTTTTTTTTCTGTTCCCCAAAGATTTTATGCTCTAGTTAGGAAGGCAAGATGAAAGTATGAAACAATTAGATACCAATATTAAATCATATTTTTCAATATTGTTTTATTCTTTTTGCTTGTATCACACTACCTAACACAGTGTCTGGCTGTCAGTCAATAAACATGTTTTAAGAGCCTACTATGTGTTAGGTACTGGGGTATCTGCTGGGGATACAATAAGGAAAAGGATAGCATATAATAGATGCTAATGAAGACTTGTTTTATTATAGAGATTAAATTTTAAGTTGTCACATTGTATTGGGCTGACAGCTCATCTCAATATCTCAGAGTAGTGGAAAAGTCAAGGACTCTGGAGTCAGCTAATATGGGTTCAAATTCTACTCCTGGATTTGTGACCTTAGACAAATATCTTAACCTTCCTGGGACTTAGTTTCATCATCTATAAAACAAAGATATTGGACTACAGGGCCTTTTAGGTCCCTTGCATCTCTGGATCTATGGTACTATAACTTTATTTATGAAATCTTATTACATAGAAGATATGCTCTTACTTTATGACATTGATTGACATTGATCATCAGGGAAGCAAGAGACCAGAAAAGAAGGAAGTTACCTTGATTAGGTGGGATTTGAGCAGGTCTGTGAAAGATGAGTAAAATACATTGGTTATGGGAAAAGAGTTTGCCAAAGAAGCATGTATATTTCAACTCTTTCTGTGAATGATTGCTCCATCTCCAACTATCTCCAATTCACAAGGCCAGGAAGAGAGTTGGACATAGCCTTGTTCTCTACTTCTACTTTCAGATTATTCCTCTACTATCATTCTTCAATAGCTTTTTCAAACAGTCTTTCTTTGGAGATATATACATCTCTCTCTCTCTCTCTCTCTCTCTCTCTCTCTCTATATATATATATATATAT
>NW_025350899.1:0-5288 GCF_016433145.1 Gracilinanus agilis
ATATATATATATATATATAGAATATCCAAAGTATCTGTATATAACCTTTTGCTTTTAATTTTTTGAATTTATTATTTGGATTAAGGTGTGAATGTTGTATACAACAGTCAAAGATGTGAAGGTCAACTAACTAGATGAATGACATTCTAGATCCGAAAATAATACTATGTACTAGAATAATGGGTTAAGTGAAATAAGATGGAATCTAGTAAGTACTAATATCAATCAATTTCTTGGATATATGATAGTATCATAGAGACAGCTAGAAAAAATATCTGAAGAGTTTAATTGGCTGTAATCTTAAGAAGAACAAAAAGCATGTCATGCCAGCAGGGGAAAACACGAACTAGTGCTTGGAGTCAGGAAGACCTGAATTCAAGACCAAGCCCAGATATTTACTTTCTGTGTGATCCAGGCAAGTCACTTAATCTCTATTTTCACATGTGGAATGGGAAGAAATAACATTATCTACCACTTTGTAAGGCTGTTTTGAAGATCAAAGGAGATAATATTAGTCAAGCATTTAGTAGTATTTGGCACTGAATAGGTAGGTCTTTTTAAAATGCTTCTTCCCTACTATATTGTATGATAGAATCAGTATATCAAAAAATCTTTTCAGGTTAGAAATTAATTGAATTAGAATTGAAATTGGAAATAAATTAGAAATTAATGGTTTGAAATTAATGCAATAAAATATAATAATAATAAAGAAAGATAAACATTTAAAAAATAATGATAAATATAAAAATGAGTAATAAATGTTGAAATGAGACAACATGACTTAATAGTTCAAGAGAAAAAGATATATGGGTTTTAGTTGACTATAAATTCAATATGAGCCAAACAGTGTAAGGTGCCTGTCATAAAAAATCTAATGCAATCTTAAATTGCCTTAATGGGAACACAATATTTCTAATAAGAAAGGAAATAGCCTCACCATCCTCTTTTGTGCTAGATAGGCCACATCTGGGGCACTGTGTTCAATTCTCAGCTTCATAGTTTAAAAATGATATTGATAAAACAATCCAAAGAGGAAAAAGGAACTTAGATGGAGAGGGAATTTAAGATCTGTTATACGAGCATGAGAGAAGGAATTGGAATGTTTACCTTGGCAAAAAGAAAACTAGTAGACATGACATTTGCCTGCAAATATTTGGAGACATGACATCTGAAAGAATAGATTTACTTCATGCTATTCAAAAGGTCAAACTACAGCCAATAGACAGACGTTATTGAGAGGCAGATTTCAATTAAATAAGAACTTTATAATGAAAACTGTCAAATAAAACAGTCCAATGAAGCATGGCATAGGAGAAAGGTGCTGAACTTGGATTCCAGAAGCAATGAGTGAGAAACTTATTGGACTTTGAATAGGAAAGAGAAGTGTTCAAACATCACCTCTGATACTTATTAGCTTAGTAGCTCAAGTAACTATCATCTCTCTGAATCGTGAAAATTGAATTAGATAATGTCTGAAAAGCACTATGCACAACTTGGTGACTGAGGACTAGAGAGATCAAGTGATTTGGATAATAAGGAAATATGTCAGAGGTGAATTTGAAATGAAGTATCCTCCTGACATGTCAAACACACTTTCTACTACTATACTTAATTGCCTTTAAACTATGTTATATATGGAGTATTTTTAAACCATGATAGGATATAAAATATGAATAATAGGTTTAGGTACTGAGCTTCCTGCCACTGAAAAGATAAATGATCAACTGCTTATGGATATTGGAGAGAGATTTTCTGCTTGAGAGATGAAGTAGGGCATGATGACTTCTTTGGTCCCCTTTGAGGGTTCAATGTTATCATTCATTGAAAAGTGAATACAAACAATTATAATAAATAGCAAGAAGCTAATTTGTATCTTCTACAGCATATGTCCTTATGATTATCAAGTATTTTAAAAAAATCACTGAGAAGAGAATATTTGTTATATTATTTATATTAATATTGTATCACTTCCTTCACAATCCATTTTGGAACAGCATCATGGAATGCATTTCATTAAATAAAAGAATATTGCCATCAGTATAGCTGCTGACAATCTTTAATCTCAGCAACGTGCTGTGTTACTTCTACAGAAGTATTTTCTTTCAAAGCAACAAATGTCAAGCTATAGAAAATCAGTGGGATATTGCTTTTATTCTGGCCAAACCACATCCCTGTGGTCTCACAGTCTTCATACGATAAGCATAACAACACTAAGCAAAGCCCAGGAACATTACCACTCCTTTTCAAGAAGTAGTGCTTCATCTTGTTTTACTGTGTAAAGACTGCTTCTAGCATTTTAGTGTAAAGTTAATAGCAAAACAGAGGATTCTGGGGACAGATGTTTCTGGATAAGTTTTCATGAGCCAGAAAATAAACAAAAGAATGAATATCCCAATGTAACTATTGACTCAAAAGCATGACTGACAATAATGAGAAGTCTGAATCTGAGAAGTCAAGGATGGAAAACAATTCTATATAGCTTGTCTTTATGAGATTTGTAGGATTCTAAAACTAATTATGATGGGAACTATCCACATATTTACATATATACACAAACATAGATATTCAATATATCTACATATGTATAGATGTACATATTTATCTACATTTTTCTGTGTCTATGAATATATGGGGGAAGAGAGAGAGAATAAGAGACACAGAGACAGAGAAAATGGGAAATTAAGAGATACAGCATGATCATTAGGATTCAGCATTATTTCACTAACAGTAAATTATTTTTCATATTTTATGCACATATTCATACATAAATATGTAGGTAAATAAACATATATATGAATAATATTTCCTGGTTATTAGTTAAAAAGCTTTAGAAGGCAAGGACTAAGTATATATAGTTATATTCCTCCAGTAACTAGTATAGCACCATGCTCAGTTAGATGTTCAACAAAAATTTTTTGAAGATGATATTTGAATCCAGGTAAATCCCAAAGGAACTCTGTGACTTTGTGATATGTTTTTTCAGCTATGTTGAATTCCTAAAACTACATAATTTTTATTTTACTACACATTAAACAATGTCCCTAAAGTGATGCAAATTGAGAGTAAATTTGAACTAGTACTGAAATAAAAAAAATTGCATACTACCTTCCCTTTGCTTTCATAAACAAGTGAAAAAGAAGCCATAGAACTTTATAGATGGTATACTTTCAAAGTCTCAATAAGCTTTCTATTTATATGAATTACTTCTATTTTGATGATATCAGTGTTATCAATAAGTATTTACTGGACCCATCCAATGCCCAAAGCAGCAAGAAAGTTACAAAGAAGAGTAGTGAGAGGGCTGAATTCAAAAAGATCAGATTTTAAAAGGACCAGTAAAAATCTGACACAGATTCAAAATTTCCCATCAAAACATTTTGGGGACATTAGTAGAGAGAAAGCTCAAAAATGAGTCAATGTAACATGACAAAGGGGAAAAATGTTAATGATATCATAAGTTACATTGAGAAAATCATAATATCCTCATTATTGAGGATTATATAGTCCTGAAATATTGTCTGGTCACAACTGAGAGTATTGTCTTCAATTCTTCTGGGCTTCATATTTTATATGGAACATGGTCAGAGAAGAAAGATTAGGAAAATGTGGGACAGAAGATCATAGCAAAAATTAAACTGAACAATAATAAGCAGAAGAAGGGAAACAGGAGGGGAAACTGAGATGGTTCTTATCCTTAAAGTGATGAAGAGTCAGCTACAGGAAATAAGAATGCTTATTTTACAGGAAGTAGAAATGTTTATTCTGTCTTCAAGTACTGTTACATTTATCATATGAGGAAGAGATTAGCTTCCTTCTGCTTTGCTCCAGAAGGAAAAATTGAGAAGCTGTACAAGAATCAAATTTAGGCTTGATCACCACCTCCTTTGTTTAGTTCTTAACTTCCATTAAACATTAAGCTATTATATGAAATTGATCTGGGTGTTCCTTACCTAATCTTTTCTGCTAATATCCTTTTCTATTTTTTCTTCAGGACTAAATAGTCTCAGATGATTACTTCTTTGCAATAAAGTTTAAGATCTAGGGACTCTATATTCATACTTTTTTTCCATTATTTCCCTTGAGATTCTAGACATTTTCTTTCACCAAATGAATTTTGTTATTGTTTTGCCCAGTTCTAAAAAGTAACCCGTTAGCAATTTGACTAGTATAGCATTGACTCTGTAAATAATTTAGGTAAGCAGGATGGTTTTTATTATATTGTGAAATACAACTCAGAACAATGTATGTCTCCCTAATTATTTAAGGCATCTTTTATTTCTGTAGAGTGCTAGGGATTTGCATTATGTAAGACCTCTTTTCCTGGTAGCTTAACATCCTATGATTTTATGCATTTTTGTAAATGTGATATACATGTAAGTAGATTATTCCTTTCTATCGTTTCTGTCTGTGTTTCTTTAGAGCTGTACCCAAAATTTGATGATTCTCTGAATTTATTTTGTAAGCTATTATTTACATTACTTAGATATTATTTTTATATCTTCCCCATACTGTTCCCCAAATAGACAATTTTTTAAAAAAAAATCTCCTACAATAAATATGCTTAGCCCAACTAAACAAATTCCCACAGAGGTCATTTAAAAATATGCATATCTCACCTATGTGGAAGTAGGTGAGCGGCATGATTCATCTTCAGGCCTCTGAATCCATGACTATTATTGTCCTAATTAGAGTGCTAAAATCTTTCAATGTTATTTCCCTTCATAATAGTGTATTGAATAAATTTCTCTCTTAGATTTACTCATTTCACCTTATGTGATTTCATAAAGATCTTATTTTCTCCTAAATTTGCCATTTAATTCTTATGACAATAAATTTTCTGTTATATGCATATAATTTACTTAACTCTTCTTCAATAGAAGACCCCATTTTGTTTACATTTGGGGCTACAATGGATTTTCATATGTGTATGTAAAGGAGGCAGGTAGATGACTCAGTGAAAAGAGTACTGGGCCTACAATCAGAAAGATCACAGTTCAAATCCAATCTCAGACACTTACTGTGTGACCCTGGGCATGTCACTTAATCTGTTCACCTTAAACCAATGGAGAAGAAAAGATCAAATCATTCTAGTATCTTTGCCAAGAAACCCCATGGACAATATCATGTCACAGAGTCAGACATAACTGAACAACAACAACAAAAATGTGTGTCAAACTATTGTTTCATTTTTTTACCATCAAATTCCCCCACCTCTCTTTTCTGGACACAAAGAAAATGAGCTAATCTGAGAGAGAGAGAGAGAGAGAGAGAGAGAGAGAGAGAGAGAG
>NW_025350900.1:0-2787 GCF_016433145.1 Gracilinanus agilis
TATATTAAATAATATAATAATAATAAACAATAATGAATAATGAATACAATTAAAATTTCATTTTATTTATTTTTAACCCTTACCTTCCACCTTAGAATCAATACCAAAATCAATAGAAGGCAGAAGAGCACTGAGGGCTAGGCAATGGGGAGTTAAGTGACTTGCCCAGGGTCACACAACTAAGAAGAAGTGTCTTAGGCCAGATTTGAACAAAGATCTCTCTAGGCCTGGATCTCTATCCACTGAACTACCTAGTGGCTCCTGCTACGTACTCTTAATGACAGTGGTATGTGACTGGTGGTGAGCATTCACTTCAAGACTCTCTCTACCCCAGTAACCACTCACAGTTCCATTCTCCTATGTCTTATGATCTTATGAGATGCTTTGATGAATAAAGTCCCTGTTTGGTAGCCACCCATATGTTAGTCAAAGGTCTCTGGTGGTAATAGAATGGTGGTTCTCCGTTTATTTGGGCTAGTCTACCAACAGCAAAAATATAGTCCCTGAAAATTACCCAACTTGGCAGAAATTTGATTGGTGCCCAAAGCGTCATTGTGAAGCTTCCCTGGAGAGCTTTAGTGGAGGTGTAATAGCAACAATTGACATTTCTGTGCAGCTTGACCTTCAGAGGACTTTACATTCATATCATTTGAACTTCACAAAGTTCCTGATATAGGGACGGATATATGCATTTTACATATTTTTGGGGTGATCAGGGGAATTGCTAAGATCAGACAATGCTCCTAATTGCATATCCCTCAGTGAGGAGCCAGAGTACCTGTTTGGTTCCATGGGAGGTGCCTCAGGCCAGCAAATTAGAACATGGGGAACTCCTGATTGATCCACAGGCCCTGCAGGTTGCCCCAATCTAGCAAATGTCATTCTTCTGATCGCCTCAGTTACACACAGATTGGGAGAAGAATATTAACTCCCATTACCATGCTTCCTTGAACTTTATGAAGTACACCTCTCACAAGCATCCTGAGAGATGGATTGTATGAAGATTTTGAGTCCCATCTTATAGATGAGGATATCCAAAACTGCAGAGAATGAGAAAAGACCTTTGGTTTATGCAGTTAAGAACTCCCTGGTGACCCTAAGAGCAGAGAATGATGGATAAAGCACTAGATGAGGAGTGAGGAGGCTTAGGTTCAAGTCCTTGCCACAGCAACCTTGGACAAGTCACATCCTCCTTAAGCCTCATTTCCTCATTTGCAGAATGTGGGTGGAATGTGTGCATTAGATTATCTTGGAGTCCTCCTCCAATTCTGACATTCTGAGTCAATGATTTTATAAAGCAACTTTGGTAGAATTGGAGGGAGGGGGTGTAGAGTTTGAAGCCAAATTGCAAAGGAGAGAGTGGGTGGAGAGAACTTTGAGCCAATAGATGTAGCATTTCAAGAAGTTTAGCAGTGAAAAGAAGAAATGGGACGGTAGATCAAAAAATTGGACAAGTTGAAGGAAAGAATTTCTTTCATGGATAAAGAAAATTTGGGCATGTTGGAAAGGAAGACCACTATAGAAAACATGAGATTAAAAAAAAGAAAAGAGATTGATGGCACTGGGACCCAAATAAGAGGCTCCACAAACTGTTTATTGTAGAAAAATCATAAAGACCTAACAGAAACAGAGAGGGAGAGAGACAGAAACAGAGAGGGAGGGAGGGAGGGGAAGGAGAAAGACAGAGAGAAGAGAGAAAGAAAGACAGATAGACACCGAAAGACAGAGAGAGACAGACTGAGAAAGAAGCAGACAGACAAACAGAACATTGAAGGAGAGAACATCGAGGGAGATCATGGAGGGAGAACAAGAGAGCATATACGGAGAGAGACATTGAAATAGAATAAGTTAAAAAGAAGAAATGGGAAATAAGAGAATAAAAATTTAGAGAAAGAAAATGGAAAATAGAGAAAAAAGTATGTTTTAAACTAAAGATACTTGAGATCTTACAGATCTTTACATCAGAGGATATGTGGCATCACTTATATTTATACCACACAATCTCAATCCAAAGGCTGGGCTGGGGATAGGGAGAGTGAGGGGGAAATGGGGCACAACTTCGTAGGTAGTCCATTGCATTTTTAGACAGCTTTCATCATTAGTATTTTTTTCCTTCCATGTCACTGAAATTTGTCTCTCTTTAATTTCCATCCATTATTCTTAGGTCTGCCTACTGAGGCCAAACAAAACAAGCTAGCTCCTCTCCCTTTATTGGCCGTCCTTCAGGTTTTTTAAGACTGTGCTTCACATCCCTATGTCTTCTCCAGGGTAAAATTCCCCAGGTACTTCAACTTGTCCTACTGTGATTATGGGCAAATATCCTTAGCATCTCCAGAAGAGGGCGTCTATCACTCTTCTGGTAGGTCCAGGCAAGTTCTCTGTTCATGCCTGACTCCTGCAAATGATATGTCTGCTTGAGGTTTGAGCTTTTAAGAATCTGAGGTTTAGAGTAGTTAGAGCACCTTAGAAATCATTGACTCCCACTTCCTTTATTCATCATAGTGGGAAACTGTCAGGTTTCATAGGTTTTAAGCAGCAATAGGGATTTGAAATCGGGTCTGGAGACTCCATATTCAGTTCTCTTCCTCACTACTCCATAGCTTTGGTGTTAGCTGTTAAATTGACAGTGGCAAGGAATATTCATTTCATGGTAAGAACACTGATCCAGAACTTTAAAAGTCTGAATTTGAGTCTTAGTTCTGGCACTTATTTACTGTGGGATTGTACCTGGTTACCTCTTTGAGGAGGAAGGAAAGGAGGGAGGGAGGGAGGGAGGGAGGGAGGGAG
>NW_025350901.1:0-7248 GCF_016433145.1 Gracilinanus agilis
GGTGTATATATATATATATATATATATAAAATCAGTGAAGGGGGAGAGAGGCATTAAGGAAGATTAGAAAAGACTTACAGAAGATGAAATTTTAGTTGGGTATTGAAGAAAGTCAGAGAAGCCAGGAGGTGGAGATGAGGAGGATGAGCATTCCTGGGAAGGGTAATTGTCAACATGCTTGGAATCTTGAGATGAAGTGTTTTGTGTGAGGAAAAGTAGGGAAGCTAGTGTCACTGGATCACAGAGTATGAGTTGAGGAGTGGGGTGAGGTGAGCAAAGGGTAAGAAGATTAGAAAAGTAGTAGGACACCAGGTTGTAAAAGGCTTCGAATGCTAAATGGAAGATTGATTTTTGATTCTGCAGGTGACAGAAAGCCTCTGGAGTTTATTGAATAGAGAAGTGGCATAGTTAGATTTGTGCTTTAAGAACCTGATACCTGGATAGAGAAGTAATTGAAGTGGGAGGGGAGACTCAAGGCAGGAAAATCTACCAGTTACTGTATCCACTACTGTATAGTCCAGGTATTAGGTGATGAGGGCCTGTACCTGGTGAAAACAGTGTCAGGGAAGTTATGGGGATGTATAACAAGAAATATGGCAAAGATAAAATCCACAGAACTTGGAGAAGATGGGAGGAGGAGCTCTAAGGGCTATCCTGGCTCACCAAAAGGTATAGATATGGGAGAAATTTGGGCAATGTAGAGTTATACCAATGACTTTAAGCTTCTTCTCCCAATGTTTAAGTCTCAACCTTCTTGTATAATAGGAGTTATTAGTACTGATTTTTAGTTTATCAGATTTTCCTATTAAGTTTTTCTTGTTGAATGAATTAATGAAGCATGCCTTGCTTTCTTGTCCTCTCACCATTCTGCTTATCTTTTTATGGACCTAGCTTATCAATGCTCCATTGAACTGAACACAATGCAACAAATGTCATGGGATCACAGATATAGAGTGAGGGAGACCTCAGGGGTCATCTAGTCCAACTCCTTAATTTTACAGACCAGGAAACTAAGGCCCAGAATATTTATATTGATTGTTCAAAGCAACTAAGATAGTGAGTATCAGAAAGCAGGACAAGGACCTGCGTCATTTAATTCTAAGCTCCAGTGCTTTTTCCATTGCACTGAGCTGTTTTTAAATATACTTTGATCTTTCTGAGAATAGGAACAATTTTTTTTGTCTTCTTTATATCTCTCCCAGTATCTAGTATAGGTTCCATGTAGTACTTAATTAATATTGACTCAATCAAATTCAGTTAACCAAGAGCGAACAGGAGTCAGTGGCTATATTATTAACTTCATAATCTTGGGCAAGTAATTTCTCCTCTGGGCCTTGGTTCCCTGATCTGTAAAACAAGAGGCTGAATTGGATGATATTTTTAGGGTCCTTCTTGCCACTGATGCCCAAGGGTCCTCTGAATGGCGAATAATTTTGTGAAGAGACAAAGTTTCTTAGCTCTTTAGAATGAGTAAGTAAAATCAATGGAGGCAGCTGTACGTGTCTTCATTGTTTTGTGTTCCATTCATTAGAGAATAGAAATGTAACAGCCATTCATTCATTCATGACTCAGTGAGGGAGGAGTGGTTTCTGGCTTTTCTGGGTTTGTATACATGATCAGATTCCTTTGATCTGGTAACTGTCATTTTGGAAAATCTTTCTTTTTTCCAAAACAAGGAAAAAATGCAATTTGCTTTTGTTGAGTAGAGATAGTGGTAAGGAGGATTATTTAGGAGTGATTGCACAATGCCACATGGAACAACATCTTTGGAAGTGAATGGTAACAGAGGCAGCTTGTTGACAACTCTCTGGATGAATCAGAAATATCCAATCCAGTGAGAGTCATGGTTGCCAAAGAACAAATTGGAGATTTTCCCAAAAATGGTGGGCTGGGGGTGGGGTGGGTGGGCAGAAACAATTGTCTTTAAAAAAAATAAACATCAAAATTTAGAGCATGCAACCACCAGTTTTCTGGTAGTTCACAATACTGGTCAGTGTCTTACTTAGGCAAAAACTTGAAGGAGTGGGCTTAATGTATCTTAGCCACAAATGCAGAAAAATTTGCCATTTTAAGATACTAATTTTGTGTGTTCTTCATTAATGTGCAGGCAGGTTATAGTGGACAGAGTGATGGACTTGGAATAGGGAAGAGCTGGATTCAAATGTACATTACATCCATATGACTCTGAACAAATAGCTTGAAGGTTCTCAGCCCCGCTTTCCTCATGTATAAAATGAGCAGAACAATAATAGAAAGAGGAAAGATTTATTGTAAATATTAAGCCAGATAATGTACATAATGACAATGTACTTCCCCAAAAATGTTGTCTGCCTTAATTGTGTTGCATCCCATGTTTGAAGAAGAGAAATACAACATCCATTCATTCATGACTCTACAAGGGAGGGGTGGTTTCTGGTGTTGCTGAGCTTATATACATGATGAAAGCATGTTGCAAACCTTAAACTACTTTATGTGTCAGTTGCTGTTAATATTTTATTTTTCAATAAAAGAGTTTTATAGAAAAAAGTAGGAAATAAAAGCATTAGCTTTGGTTCTTTCTATAGTGATTTCAAGCCACTCACAGGAAGAAGCTCTTTGCTCTCTGTCCAATTACTCGTAATCTTGACCCCATGGTGCAGTTGGTTTTCTTTAATCAATCCTTGAGGCTAGGGATCTGCTCAGTCTCAGACTAGCTCCAGAAGGATAGTAGGTCTTCTGAGATCACTGGCACTTTTTGCAGGGGGGAGGAAGCTCTACTGTCCCTGGAATCTTTTTCCATTTGGTCTAGAATCATGAGAATTTGCCCAGCCTTCTTTGTGGAGGTTGTCCACCTCTGTGTCTGGTCTCGTTGATAAGTTGAATTATATAATGACTAAATTCAACTTCTATTAAATATGTTTTGTTCCTTGGTACACCTAACAGTATTTTTACATTAGATAACATTTAACAAATCCATCTTTGGTGATGGTGATTATTGCTTTTTTCATCTTTACCAATTTCTTTACTTAGTCTAGAAACCTTGCAGCCTGACTGTTGCCATCGCTTTCTCATTGGTATCCCTGCCTCAAGTCTCTTCTCATTCCTAACCCACCCCTACTTAGTTGACAAAGAGATATTCCTAAAGTTCTGCCCATGCCATCCTACTCAAAAAAGCCCAAAGGCTCCCTATTACTTTTGGTATCAAAAAGAAAGTCCTGTTTGGCCTTTAATCGTCTTCATAGTCTGGCCTCTTTCTTCTTTTCCAGCCATTTTTGCACTTTACTCCCTTCTATGTGCTGTGGGATCACATCACAATGGCCTCTTTGTAATTTCTTTCAAAGAATACTTCTTCCAAATTAGGTTTTTTTGTTGGCTGTTTCCTATGCCTGGAATGCTCTCTCTCTTCCCTCCTACCTCTTGGCTTCCTGGGCTTCTTTTAAGACTCAACTTATAAGTTACCTTCTATGGAGATGTTTCTAGGTTCTCCTTCTACCTACTGCTAGCGACTTTTTCTGAGATTACCTTACATTTATATTGTGAATATCTCATATGCATTTTTTGCATGTTTTTTCCCCTTTAGAATGGGACTCTCTTGAAAACTTTTTATCTTTCTTTGATCCCTAAAGCAGAAGCACAATTCCTATTGTAGTGTAGGTACTTAATAAATGCTTGTTGATTGACATTGAAGAGTATTGCTAAATGAGATAAAAATGGACAACTATGTCTAGGGTTGCTATTTCTGTTGTTTCTGACTATCACCCACTTTTTTAGCAAGGCTGATATGGTATGACTTCTCCTTTAGTCTATAAAATTTGCCCCCTGACTGACCCACACAGAGGAATTTATTGGTGAGGCTGACCACATTTCAAGAGATGTGGAAAGTGAGATTCAATGACTCATAGCATGTCTGTGGGACACCTTTATCAAAGGATCTTGATAGGCATTACCAACCTTAACTCAATTCTCCCGGCAATCCTCTGAGTCAGAGTGTTCTTGTTCTTGTGTTTTGAGACAGAGGCATGGAGACCTAGAGAAGCTGAGACTTGCCTCATTGGCAGGTGGTCTGTCAACAGAATGGTCAGGGATCCTGACCCTTGGACCACTCTTCTTTTTGCCACTAACCATGTACCCTAGGAGACTGCTTCCAATCCTCTCTACAAATACATTAGCCAACATTACAGAGAATTTGACATTGAAAATTTTCCAAAAAATCAGAACTAGTACTTTTTGGCACATCTTACTCTTAAAAAACTTTCCAACTTAGCATCTGGACATAAAAATGAACAGCTTAATTAGGACAAGGTTTCTTAAAAGTAGGAAAAGTATTTTTTGTTTACTTTAGAGCTCTGCAATTTCAAACTTGAGCATTTTATAGAAAATGTTTGAAAAAGAAATAGGCATTATTGGAAATGTGCTAAAAGGTGAGAAGTATTGTGATGAAATTGTCTTTCAATTTGGGGAGAGGAAAAGAAATAAATTGGGGTCTGTTTATATGTGAGAGATAGAAAAGAAGAGAAAAAAATTTGTGGGGGGGGATATCTTTCATTTCAAAATCAACTTGATATGGAAACTAAAGAAACTGAGTTAAATTGGACCTAGGTTATGTTTATACCTAGCAGAAGCACAGGGAACAGAGAGCTGAGTTTGGAGTGAAAAGGTATCTGTGTTGAAATTATAGCTTAGCCGCTTGCTTACCTATGGGACCATAGGCAAGTCATTTAATTGATTTGAGTATTTATTTTCTCCATCTGTAAAATGGTGGGGGGGGGTAGTAGAGTTGGAGATTCCTTTCTATTCTAAAACTGTTAACTTAAGATTAGTTGATTCCTGGTGTCTAAGAAAAAAGACATGGCCAAGTTCAATTGTTGTTGGCCCTTATCTTCCTGACTTGAAAAATCTTACATTTTAAAATTTAATCAAGAGGTTTTTCTATACAGGTATTCTGGCCAATATCCTACCTTAGAACATCTATTTCCATTACCTTTATATGAATATCTCACTTAGACAAGAAGAATATGCTCTGATTCAAACCAATTGCATTGGGAAAATAAGGCACAGCAAAGGGCTTTCAAAAAATTCCTGCCCTTTGATCCAACTATCCCACTACAAGGTTTGTACCCTAAAGAGATAATAAAAAGACTTGTACAAAAATATTCATAGCTACGCTCTTTGTGGTGGCAAAAAAATGGAAAATGAGGGGGTGTCGCTTGATTGGGAAATGGCTGAACAAATTGTGGTATATGATGCTGATGGAATACTATTGTGCTGTAAGGAAGGATAAAATGGAGGATTTCCATATGAAATGATAAGACCTCCATGAACGGATGTGGAGTGAAATGAGTAGAGTCAGGAGAACATTATACATAGAAAGTGAAAGAAACATTGTGAAATGATCAAATGTAATCATCTTTTTTTTTTTATTTATTTTTATTTTTTTATTTTAAACCCTTAACTTCTGTGTATTTACTTATAGGTGGAAGAGTGGTAAGGGTAGGCAATGGGGGTCAAGTGATTTGCCCACGGTCACACAGCTGGGAAGTGTCTGAGGTAGGATTTGAACCTAGGACCTCCCGTCTCTAGGCCTGGCTCTCAATCCACTGAGCTACCCAGCTGCCCCTCAAATGTAATCATCTTTTCTACTAATAGCAACAATTAGCAACAACTAATAGGACAGCCCTGGGACTTAAGAGAAAGAATATTATCCACGTTGAGGGTCAGAACTGTGGGAGCAGAAATGCAGAAGAAAAAAAGCATATGAATTATCACTTATTTATATGGGTATATGATTTGGAGTTTTGTTTTTAAAAGATAGGTCTATTACAAAAATGAATAATATGGAAATAGGTATCAAGTGTTAATACGTATATAACCCAGTGCTTGTTGGTCCCGGGAGGGGAAAGAGAAGAAGGATAGGAGACAACATAAATTATGTAACATGGAAAATATTTAAAAATTAAAAAAAGAAATAAAAAAATAGAAAATAAGGCAAAGGTTATTTACATGCACATATGTCTTATGGCATTTTGTGAATTTTAGGACTGAAGTTCTATCATGATTCTGAATTATGGTGTAGAGATGATGTTGGGTTCTTAGAGGATATCTTAGAAAAGCATGGGTGTCTGCAATTTCTATCACCTGGAAAGATCTTGAGTATATACCTGATGATGGGTTGAATATCTGGAGTAACTGGAGGATGAACCTAGTGAAGTCTAGAGAGAATTATCACCAATGCGGCTTTAGGGTGCCGAATTTTTGCCTATAACTCTTGAAGACTTTCAGTAGGGTACCTTGGAAAGACAGCTGGATATGGGATTAGAGGCTTCAAATCATGGTGGTGCTCTTACTGTGTGACCTTGGGCAATTAACTTAACTCTTCTTGGGCTTAGTTTTCTCATCCATAAAATAAGGGGTGGGATTATATGATCTTTAACAGAGGATGTGCAATATGTATTAGGGGAAGTGATAACCATATAGATAGATCAGTGATGGGCAAACCAAGCCAGGGCTAGATGTGGCTCCCTGAAATGTTCTATCTGGCTGAGTGACATTATTCCTAATATCTGATGAATACAATGAGTAGGATACTATATAATGAAACTTCGGAAGAGTTGTCTTAGAAACAGACAGACAGATAAGCATTTCCTTTCCTTTGGCCCCCTCTTTAAAAAGTTTGCCCATCACTGATATAGATAAAATAATAAATTCCTGAAATATAAGAATCAGTACAACCAAGACAGCGGAGTAAAGGCAGGTACTCACCTGAGTTCTTCCAAATTCCCCTCCAAACAACTTCATTCAAATAATGCTTCAAATTGAATTTGGGAGTGGCAGAACCAACAAAACTTAATAATAAATAGTAAAATAATTTTCTTTCACAGGACAACTTACAAGGTTGGTATCTCAGTGGGTTGGTTGTTGGATGCAAAAGGAGAAGGATGAGGGAGAAGTAGAATATAAAAGAGGCACAGAAAAGAGCTTTTAAAGTGGAGGGGAAGATGTAGGGTAGAGAGTAATGCCTGAGACTTAATCTCATCAGAACTGGCTGAAAGAGGGAATAACAAACATTCAATTGGGGATAGAATCTATCTTGCTCTATAGGGAAGTAGGAGGAGAGGTGGGATAAAAGGAGGGGATGTTGAATAATAGAGGTGATAATGGGCATCCTTGTTTTACTCCTGATCTTATTGGGAAGGCTTCTAATTTATCCCCATTGCATATGATGTTTGTTGATGGTTTTAGGTATATACTGTTTATTATTTTTAGGAAAGG
>NW_025350902.1:0-1078 GCF_016433145.1 Gracilinanus agilis
AAGGAGAAGGAGAAGGAGAAGGAGAAGGAGAAGGAGAAGAAGAAAAGTAAAGTGGCTGGAAAGCTGAGATTTCATCAGGCAAAGAATCTGCAGTCAAGATCAGTAAGGAGAGGACCATTCAGTGGAAGATGACATTTCAGTGGAAGAGGACATTCTTATGGAAGAGGATATTCATGTTTAAGAGGAAGATCCAGAGATATTGAAGGACATTGTGCAGAGACTGAAGGACTTGTAGCTAATAAGCAGACACAGATTTTAAAGAAAATTCTTAATGAAAAGGATCAAGTGATTGATGAACTAGTTTCTATGAATTTGGGTACGGTAACATTGCAACATAGCATATTTTCATAATGCATTCAACAGTACATATTACCGCCATGGATTTTGGAAGATGTAGGTAAATGGATACTATTTAGATTTTAGATAGCTTATAATAGTATTAGTTGATGTAGATAGGGTTAGTTTTAGGAGATTTTATTAAGAAGATGATGTAGTTAGATAGTTTAGAGTTTAGGGTTGATAAGATATGGTAGGGTACTGAAATATAATACAACATACATTGCAACATACATAACAATACGCATTACATATTACATATTACAAAAATATGTAAATATATATGTAAACATAAGAAAATAGTGTGTATTATAGTTGGGGTTAAATTTTATTTTAGTGTGTATATGTATATATGTAGTATTATGTAAATATTGGGTGCATATATGTATGCAATACATATATAGTATGTACACATATACATATATATGTAAAATTATGTTTGTAGTTAATATTTGATACTGATTAAGTTTTTTATGTAGGATAGTTAGATGCAAAGTTCTATGTAAAAGTTCAGTTTTGTGTAATAACAATAAGGTTTAATTTAGAATAAGATTGTGTTGAATATTCATCTAATTATGATGTATTTTGCATTAGTAAGTTTGATGGATTTGGTTTAACTCTTTTGTAAAAGCTTATGCAATGTTGTGTTTATTGTACATTTTCAAAATTTTCTACGTTTTCTATTTATGCATTACAATAGGGATATAATTTTTCTGTATTAGTTTATAAGAGTAGTATTTTT